>NW_010532783.1:0-21501 GCF_000687285.1 Phaethon lepturus
ACAAAAAAAAAAAGTTTCCCAGCTGCCAGGTTATTCTCACAAAGAGGCTAACTAGAACTCAACCTCCCCCCCCGCCCCGACAACAACAACAACAAAAAAAAAACAAATAAAAAGAAAAATAAAAAGGCCAGGAATTATTTTAATGTTAAAAAATAAAATAAAATAAAAGCAATATGGCAACGCTACTAGTAAAGTGGAATACATCACAGAAACCAAAGTCTTTTTGCAGGCAACACTGTTTGGAGAGAGGAGAACACTTGATGGGTGAAAAAAGTGAAGTTCTAAATTATATACAATAGTATCTAAGGGTGGCTTTGAAAAACAGTCTCCTTTAACGTGATTCAAGGTTTAACTTGCCGTTATCTATTGCTTATTTATTCAGATCCGTAATAACACTTGAGAGACGGATGCGTAAAAATGAGACACCGTGGAATAAAGAAAAACCAAAAAAACCAGCTTTTCGTATGAAAACGCCACGTGTACGCGCTTGTCCGATGTGGAATGTACCTACAGTCGTTTCACGGCCGGGGGCTTCTCCTCGCTGCGCCGCTCCGGTAGGAAAACCACGGCCGACCCGTCCGGCAAGAGCCGGGACACGCTCGCTTGCTGGGGACGAGCTCGTGGAAAGCGCCCCGCAAGCCTCTTATCACCCCAAAACTCGTTTCCAGGCGGAAAAGTCCGACTTGCCCGGCTGTGAACGGACAGGATCCGAAAGCGTCTGGTAGCGAGATGGAAAAAGGGGGCAGAAAGCCCTAATCCTTATGAAGGACGAGACTCAGTTGTTAAATTTTAAGGGATATCCGATGGCTTTTTCCAGGCACTCTACCAAAGAGCCAGCAGAAAGAAAATCCCTCTCCACTTCCACAAATTTGATGTAGATGGATTTGGGCGACACGCCGGGCTCTACGACGCAGTTCTGAGATAAAAAAGCGTTGATTCCGACCCAATCTTTGCTGAAGGTTTTGGTGTTTGCCTGAAAGTGTAAAAACAGGCACTGCTGGAGAGTCCGAACCTCGGCGATGCCGAGGTAACAGTAGATAATCCGGGCGGATTCCATATCCACCCGGAGGGAGGCCTGGGGCGAAGGGACCTCCAGCTCCCCTTGAGTCTCATTGCTGGGATCGGGCCCCCGGTGCTCAGCGAGAGGGGAGGGGGGTTTCTCGTGGCACTCTTCATAACCGATGGCGTACAAGCCGGGGCTTTTGGGGATCCCTCCCGGTAATAAATACTGAACGACGTTTCCTCCGGTGGGTTTGGAGTGAGCGATGGGTATCCAGTCGATCTCCATGTGCAGCTCCAGACATCTGGCTTCGCTGATGGTGATCTCCAGGAATTTGTAATAAACGTTTTTCCAGTTCATTTTCTGCACTCTGGTCATGATAACACGACCCTCCGGTTTTTCCGAGTTGAAATATTCCCGGAGGCGCTTGCCAAGGGGTACCTGCGAGCTGATCTCCGCGTAGTGGTAACGAATATCCTCCTTCCAGCGGGTGTTGTAACCGATGCCGAAAATGGCCAGTTTGTTAGAAAGATGTAGCCTGGAGAAGTCTGTCCAGCTCTGAAACAGCTCCCACTTCAACTGGACCGACTCCAAGATTTGCATAATGTTCTGCATGACGTCGCGCTTCCTGGAAATTAGAAAACACGGAGAGAAGGATAAAGGCATCAGTAAACTGGAGCTGCAAAACCATCCCGGTGAACGCACCAACCTTCGGAAATTATTAATCCCTTTTGGCTTCCTCGGCCGCTTTTTAGGCTGTGGGTATTTTATTACTATATATGTCCCACATTGCTAGGTGAGTTCTAGATCTGCGTTTTTTTTTTTAATCTCAGCAAAACCAAAGAAAAGCCCAACCCAAACTCCTTCCAACATCCCAAGCAAACTACAATCTCTGCTGGAAATGAGACTTCATGCCAAAAATTCTGCAGGAGACAACCCGGTAAAGAAAACGAGAGCTGATAAATCCCCAAGCTCAGCTTCCCAGAAAGATTCCTGCTCTTACCAACCCCCCAAAAACCACATGGTAGAACTGCCCTGCTCCCACCTGAGCTGTTTAAAAGCCATTGCGAGCGAACAGGTCTCTGGCACCGCTAAATTAACGCGGTTACCGGGTTATTCTTTACAGCCACGTGTTCCCATTGGCACGTGGTCCGTCGCAGATGGGAGCTGCATACCCAGTTTGCAACTGCCACGCAAAGCACTTGTCATTACCTCAAAATTAACGCGAGCGAACGGGGCTGTAATTGTAAAAACCACAAAGCAAGCACCAAGCCACTCCGAAAGGCTCGGTCCCAGTGCTGGATCAGAAACATGGCTGAAGGGACCGACCCCGCAAGAGCAGATGACCTGTGTCCCGACCCAACCGATGCGATAACCCGCTGCACGATGGACAGCAGAAATCCCTCTGGATGTCCAATAAAGAAATCCAAAGATTTCTTTTCACTCCCAGTAACGACACCGGTATCAAAGTGAGTTTCCACGGAGGGATTTACGCTTTGCTAAGCCATCAGGAAAGAGCATACGCATCTGCCTGAAGCGAGCTGGAACAGCTTCCTCCAGGATGAATGAGACACTCAGGGTGTAATTAGCTAGTAGGGAGGAACTACTCGTTTCAGGAGTTATTGCCCTATAATCAAAGCTGTAGGAAGATAATGCAGCTCGTTTGGTAACGGAGAACTCTCTCTTGGTCTAACAAATGGGATTTAAAGGCTTGCTCCACACAACTCTTGCCCCCCTTTTATCTGTTGTGCTGCACCTGTAAAGCTGAACTGCAGTTTGCACGTGGGTCACCACATCCTCAAGAGGGTCCTTCCTCCTCCCACGTCCCACCAGGAGAACATACTGCATCTTTCGTCCCTGCACCAGGCACACTGGTTTTCTTCTGCAGGGCACAGGTGAACTTCCCTCCTCTTGTGGGCTCCTTCGCTGCGTTCGTGAAGGTCGCTTGAACTCCCGACAATCAGCTTTTCCCAACAGCTCTCCCATGGAATTAGGGCATGAGACTCATGAGGGCCACCAGGGTCTTTAAGCAAGAGCAGATATGACACCCCACAAATCACACAAGGATATGCCTGGGGTTGAGATTCTGGCAGCTGCATTTCTGCCCAATAAATCCCTACGTGGATCAGGTGGTCTCTTTTCCCATCATTTTGACAGAAACGTTCAAAGAAAGAAGGTTTGGGAGCTGCAGACCCTTCCCATGGTGCTGGAGAGGTCCAACTTCACAGCCTCTCACCTCAAAAAACCTGCTTTTATAGGTGTAAATACAATGCATGCGATTTTGGGAAGGTTCCCCAAGCGCTGGTTGTACTTTAGGTGATCTGGTGCCTCCAGGGCAAACTGAAGGCACTGGGCTTGTAACCACAGAACTCTGTGTCGAGCAGTTTGACGCACGATGGTTGGTGCACACCAGCTCTGCAAACCTCAGGAGGGGTGTCTGAGCCCCCCAGACAGGGTCCAAGCAGTCCAGGCAGAGATCGCTCGCTCCTAACGGCAACGGGAGGGACTGCATCCATCAGCACGCCGCCTCTCTTAACTATCTACCAGCAGCAAACGTGGCAGAAGATTCCTGGACAGACCTTAAAAGACATTTTGGTAAGCGCACCTCCGCCACGATCAGAGCGTAATTGAGTTTCTAGAGCACCGAGGAGGGGATCTGCCTGGCAAGCGGAGTGGTGTTTGAGTCAGGGGTTTTTAAAAACGCCTGTTGCATTGGCAACAAACTCCTGTTTCTTACCCTAAGTTACTTCGGAGGGGTCATTTCCACTTCCCCTGTCTAGCAGCAAAGGAGACGGCCAGTAGAGAAACACTGTACAAGATAAATGCGTATTTACTCCAAATCCATTTCTATTTACATACGGACACCGCAGCAATACAAGCCTGGACTGCTTCAAAGCTTCTCTACAGCATCCCCGCTGCTTCCTCAGAGGCCAAGGAGCACAGCATCGCTACGCTTGGAAAATGTCTTTTTTAGGCTTTTAGGAGTGCAAATTCACCTTCTGGGGACAAGACAGACAAGGGGACACGGTAAGCGCTGGCTCGGTGCAGGGCTGTTCGGTAGCACAGAGCCCGTGTTTCACCCCTGTGATACACTCACTCCACTCAAGACAGACAGCTGAACTCCATTTCAAGAAGGCAGTCCCATCAAACCCAGAGACAGGAGAAAGCAGCGTGGGTAGATTTTCATTCAACAGTGGAAGAATAGAGCTAAGAACCAAAAAAGAAAAAAGCCCCACCTTTATTAATTACACTATAAATACTCTCACTAAGTTTAGTTCAGCACAGAATAGAGCTGAAGCTCTGGTGAAAAAAAAAATATTAGTCACTCAAACTGCTCCTGCTGGGAAGAGGAATAATTTCACTAGAGATGATCTCCAGCAGCACCTCGCGTACGGGAGAGAAGGGCTTTCCACAGAGGAAATCCATCACTTCGAGCACAGAGGAAGCAATAGGGGAAATGAAATTTTAAAAATCTCTGCTTTTCAGTTTTAGCATCTCCTCTTCCTGCTTACACCAGGACTCGACAGCTCGGCAGCTGCCCCGCTGCGCTTTGCTTTCCTGGGCTCTATCCAGCATCTCCACGACGCAGCCAAGCAGAGGTATTGCAAGCAGTAAGAGTCAAATTGTTACTATTATTTATTTTTCAACAGAAAAATCTGAGCTAGCAGAGGGTTTGCCGTGTGTCAGTGCTGTGTCACAGGGCAATCTCAGTTTTCAACTGCAGAAGGTGCCCTAGAGCTGGATTTCACCCTGTCGTCAAACCACGACCTCTGCATGGGAGACTGGCCACCTGCATTTCTTTCTCCTCAGAAACTTCTGCAATTCTAATGAGGAAAGAAGAGAGACAAGTAGTGGTGTAAATTTGTTCTAAGGCGCTGTTTCCAAACAAAAGCAGACTTCAAAGAGGCTGAAACTAGTTTCAGTGAGGGACCCAGCTCCCCAAGCTTTTTCTCGCTTATCTTCACAAAGCCCACAGTAAATGAAACCGCTCCTCAAATAAATTTAAAATAGCAGAACAGAGTCTTAAGTAGCATTTCACTTTTCAGAACAGTTTATTTGGAGGCAGCAGCATGCCGAGGAGATGCAACAGCACAGCCGGTGTGGGGAAGGAGAGCCCAGCTGACGGAGCACGGGACCCAGACACAGGTTACCTATCGCTCTTTGCTTCCTGCATGCTGAAAATAAGGCAACGCAGGAAATACGGGAAGTCTCTATATGTCTTTGGAGGCCAGTTATTTACTACCTGTAGCTAAGAGAGGCAGTGCTGTCCACGCTAGCGTGCCGTGCAGCTTGCTCAGAGATACAACGCATTAGGTTTGTTCGTACACAATCAGGTCCCAGTGCTGACCGAAGCAGCTGAACCCCTCGCAGGCAGCAGGAGTGAAGTGAGCTGCCTCTGTTCCTGCAGGTTTGTGGTCAGTTGATAGTGACAGCAGCCTCACACATGTATGTTTTATCAGGAAAAAAAGAGCCAGAATAAATTCCAGTGCCCAGAGAGGTCAGTGATACGTTTCCTATAGCAAGCATCTTAGCGGCAGTCTCCCACCCTCTCTGCTAGGAAAATAATGTCATGGTGCACATCTGCTCCCGTGGTTTTCTGCAAGCTGCTTAGCTCCAAAAAATCCTTCCAAAATCCGAAGAGGGGGAAAGGGATAAGCAGAGACAAGATTTTTAGCAATACATGTGCTTACAGGCCAGCACGGCCACACCAAAATCTCTCCATGTCAAAAATCGCAACACAAGGTTCAACAAAGAATTTGAATGCACCATCACTCCCTCCAATTTTATTGAGATTATTTCTGCTGAAAATCTGCACATGATCAAGAATGCAGATGAACTGAAGCCCTACCTTCTTTGAAATAAGTTATATGTATTTTGAAACACTGGCCAAAGAGGTGAAAAAGTCTGGCATCTATTTATATGGCATATATTTATGTGAAAAAGTCATCATCTGCAGTTTTTAAGAAGAGACACAATTTTATTTTTTAAAGATAATAAATAAATACCCATCTTATCTTTGTATCAACCATGCTTCTCCTAACTGCCTTTAATCTACTAAGTCAGAGTTTAAAAAGTTCCTTGCTTTAATAATGAGGGAAAAAGTAATTTTCAGCAAATCTGTATTGGAAGATGCTTTGTGCTTCCACTTGAGCACGTAAGATGGGCTTATCATCTGCACGCTTCATAAAACGCCCGAGAGTTCAGAGAGTTATGTGCATTTTAGAGAGAACTTGGGGGGGAAAAAAAGGACCAGAAAACTCTGAAAGGTCAATTTACCAAATCTAATCCAGTTGTCCATCCATACAACAACGTTTTTATTACTAACCTCTGTTAGTCTCTGTTAACCTCTGTTTTATTACTAACCAGGGACACTATGTTAATGTATACAGGGTCGATGACTTCCTACCCTACAGAAACTCATTTTCCAGCATAGGAAATACCAGATTGACTTCAGATGACACTACAAATTACCGGCGGGGGAGCTTGTGTGTGGAACCCACCCAGAAGGGTCTGCAGGTCAATTTGCAATGGCTTACTCCCATTGCAGACAGATCTACAACCACCCTGTGGGTTTTAAAATACTAAAGGTCAGAAGAAAGTAGCCCTGGTCCAAGTTAATACGGCACAATTCCTTTCATTTTTCGAAATGCTCTGTGTTATTGTTGGCGAGGCAGGGGAGATTCACATGCTCAAAGCATTCAAAATGCTCCAATATTTGTCAGATTAAACTGATCCAAAAGGTTACGAGTCAGCTCTAGAAAGTTATAAAAATAAAAAAAAAAAAAAAAGAAATCACAAGCTTTGGCATGCCTTCCCACCACGGAGGGGAAATGCATGAACTTTTTTTGCAAGCATTACTCACTCCAAGCCAACAGTATACGCTACTACCGGGGTGCTGCGTCCCTCTTCTCACTCTTTCTTTCCTCCCCTCCACTCCTCCTCTATTCTCTTTTTTCCTTACGTCCAAAGGGGCAAACTTCAGGCAGATGGAAAAAAAAAAAAACCCCAAACCAGATTACAAATAGATCCAAGAGTTTGGCCTCGTGTCACGATACCCGCAGCCTGCCCACACATATCCCTAATGAATCTGATGTGTATTTTATCTGCATTTTAAGTCCTTGCATTCATGTAGTAAGTCTTGATTCGTTTGCTGAATGACGAAGCCAAGAAGAGACAGAGTTGTGAAGCTTTTCAGATGTTCTGAGGTAACTGGAATAATGCATAAAGCAGATTCAACTGTATGAATAGTCTTGCACAATGTATTTATAATTATAATCAGAAGTTTCAAATATCCTCCCCTCCTGCACAACATCCCCAGGGAAACACATTCCAGGGTAAAACATTCAGAAATTACTTACTGTGTGTCTTCTGAAGATTCCTGTTTTATCTTCAATGTTCTTTTTGTGGTAGGCATTTCATCTGAAAGGTAAAATTCCAACATATAATTATATTTTAAGTAATGTTCCTGGGGCCTTTTTTTAAAGGCTGAAATTAAATAAAAAGTTAATCAGAATTGCTTCCTAAGTCAAGCAGTCCACTGGAGTTCTGCACGAGACAGCTCCAGTTCCTAATCCTCTATAACTGAATAGTATTTTTTTTTCCTTGGGAGAGACACGATCAGCGAAGATCTGAATCTACCTCCACAAGTGCAGAACTTTTCAAGGACAAGACTACAGTTCCCGCTATTAAATCACAAATGAATTTAATTGCAAACTACATTGTTTAAAAAAACAACAAAAAAAGAAAAAAAAAGGCTATTCTGCTTTCAATGGCACATTTGAAGAGCAAGCATCAGAGCAAATGCATCTGTATTCCATTTAGATGTTGTGTGCTGAGTGCTTTTCTCATAACTTCTCTGAACATTACGAATATCATCAGCCCAAGTGCACACAAGTGTCTCTGATTTGACTGAAGGAAAATGGTAACAAACCAGAAGACCAGTGTTTGACTCACCAGAACGAGTCAAACTAGATAGAATTAGCTGTCGTTTACAGGCATTTTGTAACGTCATCTTCTCCCCACCATTCCTCTCCCACATATTTCTGACTTTTAAACCCCCTGGAGAAGAAGTTTGAGAGAACCGGAAGGCAGTTAACAGCCAACTTATAAATTTTAACGTGAAACTGCAACTTAAGCCTCTTTCAAAGCATCTCAACTCACCAGTCCCCTGCACACAGATGTGTACAGATAAGTGACTGCCTCTCCTCTCTGTTTCAGCCTACAAATCATGAAGGGGGAAAAAAAACCCATCACACCAAAAGCCTTTATCCAATTCACCTCCTAACTACCTCTTTGCTTGGGTCTCCATTGAATTTGAAATATCCACTGCGAAAATAACTCCTTCTTCAGGCAAGGGAGGAACACTCACCCATAAGATCAGTGTCTCAAGAGATATAACTGTATTTTGAGAAACTCACTTCTTCACAAAACTGCTGAGATCAGTGTGTGTTTTCCATCGAGAATGTGGTACCCTTCTCCGCTTGACAAAGTTCAATAAGCCACAGGCAACAACCAAATCTCCAAATTAATGAATATATTGATTCTTATGCAGAGACACCAATAATTCAGGCAAGAAAAGCATGTGGAAGAGTTCAGTTTAGGTCTCAACCCTGGAGTGTAAGCTTGCTTGCTTTTTTTATTTAAAAAAGGCCACGCATCTGGATATAAGCATATTTATATATTTAAAACAAACATACTAGCTAGGGTACATAGGAAGAAGGAGCAACACTTATAGTCACCAGTATTAATAGCAGTGGTCTGAAGTCCTGCTCATAATGTAAGTGAACGGTATTTGAGCAGTAACCCCCGGGCTCAGCTGGTGCCCAAGGACTTCCAAAGCAGGGCACCACTGAAAGGGAAAATCCCTCCCCGACCCCACGAGGGAAAGTAGAACTGAGCAGGGAAGAAGAGACAAGGGAACATGCTGCCACCTCCTCCTCCGCTGTTTCTGGCCACACAGCCCTTCCTTCCTCTTGCTAGGCTCTTTAAACTCAAGTCCCAATCCTAAAATACTTCAGGAACCATAGTTTGCTTTTGACAATGAATGAGGGAATTTCTTTCCCTTTTCTCCCCAAGAACATTAGGTGTTTAACATCTTGAGCACACAATGTCCAAAAACATGAAAGTCTGTTCCGAGATATGCATGTGTGAGAGAGGTATGAGCACAGAGCACAGGTAAAAGCGGAGAATGGAGATGCGCCAACATCTTACCCAGTTCCTGTTCGCCAGTCTGGTAGCAATGCAGATCCTGACTGTGGTTTCCCCAGTCCTCCTGCGAATACTCCTCCATCGTGCTGCCGTCTGACTCCAGCTCCTGGTACAAGCCGCTGCTGTTGATGAGGACGGGCTGGCAGGGCTGGGAGTCCCATCCTCCCTGCCCAAACACCTGCTCCAGCTGTTCAAACGTGTAGCTGCTTTTCCTCTTCCCAACGCCATGCTCCTTCACGCGGCTGTAGCACCTGCGAAGGGTCTAAGACAAAAAAAGCACGTTAGTCAGGCGGCAACGGGTTGGAAGAGCACACATTCACCTGCAGACAGTTTCACGGCTGCTAGGCAAGAGTTTAGGGTTGTTTTGGTGTGTTTGTTGTTTTTTTTAACTTCTGCTGATCAGTATTTGCCCCACGCTCACGAGCCAAATGCAATGCTCCCAAAATTAATCTACACCCACCAGGAAGCATTGTATGCATCCGACATTCCCGCTGCAGCGATTTAGCATTAACGTCTACAACACAGGACAAAGTTGCGCAGCAGCTATAGGTTCATCAGATCTAACTCGGGCGATTTATTCTCTTCCCCACTTCAAAAAAAATCCCCCGATTTTCTATGTAACATAGTGGGGGGGAAAATAAAATACCAAGAGATCCCCAGTCAGAGATACCAACCAGCCAAGAAAATGCACACCTACTACAAGGAGGAGAAAGCAGAGCTGGTGTTGTGCCCACAGCTTGGAGAAGGTGAAGCGGGGAGAAGAGAGAAAGGAAAAGAGAAAGAAGAGTCCCCCAAAGCAAAGGCGGTCCAACCTTCCTTACTCTGGTAAGAAGACACAAGGTACAAAATGTATATGCCTAAGCTATTCAGCTAGGAAAATATATATTACTTACATATTTTGCATTCCTTACTAACTCACTCTGTCTCTTGTGAAGCTGCTGAAATTTAAAAGAGGTCAAATCAATAATGCTCCAAATTCCCAGACTTTGATAATCAAGCATTAAGTAAGAAACAATACTAAGATGGCTCTGTCTCTTTTGGCCTCAGCACTTTAAAAACAGTGCTGAGGCCAAAATCTCCCATTCAGACAGATGCAAAAACCTGGTCTACTTCTGGCAATCCCTTTAACATCCTGCGCCGATGGCTGAGCTGGTGCATCACATTTGCTGTGTGACAGCGATGCAAAGCCGTAAGCCTACGATTTCCATCCACATCTCCCCCCTAATCCAGAATAAACAACTATTTGGGGGTAAAAAAACCCAACACAACACATTTCTGTGCATCCCTCCGTGTGGTTTTAATTCTACCACCACTCTACTTCTGAAAGATAATGATGTGCCCAGGTTTGCTGGATCTTGAAGGTTTTCAGATTGGTAGAGTGCTAGAACACATATTCTTTTCATATTAAATTTATTGTATTGCTCAGGTTCCAGCTTGAATGGTAGTTGCCTCTGTAGTTCAAAAGAGGTGTTAATTTGGGAAGAGCTAGTCCTGTCACCTTGCTTTCTGGAGGAGGACTGTTAACAGACTTTCAAGCACACATAGTTGCAAAAACAGCTTGTTTTTTTTCCTCCCAAAAGGAACCTTTACATCTCCAGAAAGCTTGAACCTACCTAATGCTCCTCATATACTGGTTTAACAGCATCAGCAGGAAAGCAATACATTTCTAACGAGTTTCCTCGTGATATTCAGACCCCTGGGGGCAGAAGCAAAACTGCTAAGCAGCAAGTCAGTTTTACCCTGCTGTTTCAAAAAAAAAAAAGAAAACCAAACAACACACACACAAAAAACCACAAAATAAAAAATCCACCCATATAAACACACAATAAGCATCAGTTAGTGGTTTAAGGTGGGAGCCATCCCAATTTTGCCTTTGCTACCTCTTGGGGAAAACGGGCAGATCCTCTTTGGATGGACACCAGCAAATTTTAAGGTTCTGTCTCCAAGCAGGGTAAAAAACAACTGGCTACGTCAACCTGGAACCAGAGACCCAGCCAAGAAACGTGTCAATATTCACTGGGTGCAAATTGGGTTCCCTAGGCTTGGGTGTAAAGATAAATTTGATTGTTAAAATTCGCCAAAACAAGAACCTCTTGGGAAGATTAAGGCAGTTTTAAATGGTCCGGTTTGCCCTGCTTCTCTTTCAGAGGAAAAGCACATTGGAGTGAATTCCCTCCTTTCAGCTCAAATTTCACCGAGCAATATGGGTAAACTCTTGTTTCACTCCCAGACTCTTCCGAAAACCCACCCAAGGCAGATTTTTGCAAATATATTTCCCAAACCCCAGTTCTTACATCTGCCCCAGCTTATCCATTGGAATTAAGTGCAGATTTAGAGCCTCTAGCTGAATTTATTAGCAGCCTTTAAGCTAAATAAACTGTCTCCAGTGCAGTTAACCAAAAAACGTCAATACCCTTGGCCAAACCCTCTTTGGAACACTCAACATCTGCAGCCACTGGCTCTATTTTAAGTATCTGCTTCAAACATCTCTCCCTACTGATGGAGTTATCGAGTATCTCACACTGGGTTGTAGCCTAGTAGTAATTAACTACTTCATTCAGGCTGCAAATTTGGTTTATTTTACGATGAAAATAATTTAGCATCGAGTCAAATTAGACTAGTACAAGAATTAAAGGAGCAACACAGAAAGGGGGCAAAAATAAATGAGCAATACTCTCATTGCTCATTACTCTTGCAAGTCAAGAGTACTTTTAAGGTTCCTGCTTAGATGCTTCTGGACCTGGCTGCATGATACAACTTTTACCTCTGCTTCTAGCAACAGATAACCTGAAATTTCAGTGAGATAATCTAAAATTTGGTGCTTTCAAAAGCACTAGAAGGCCTGCGGCCAAGCAACTGGTGGCTCCTCGGTCTTGTTTCCTGAAGAATTGAGACTCCCGCTAGCTTTCCTCCTCGGAAGCATTCCCCAGTTTCTCCAACAGGCAGTCCCTACCATTTTTCTAAGTGATTTTCACCTCTGAATAACACAGGCCAGCTCTGATTCACAGACACCCACAGGCTTCTGCGTGGCAGGGGTGAGGTGGACCAGATCGATGGCTCTTGCTCTGCAGCTGCCTGCACCTCCCATGGGAATTTTCTTCAGAGACCCTGGTAAGACCTAAATAATTGCTTGGACTTCAGGAAACATCCCCTGAACATTTTATAGCACTCAATGGTTCAGACACTTTTCTCCCAGCAGGTTATTCTAATCGCCAAGATTTAAGATCGAGGTTTTTCTTACGCACCTCCTCTATATTCCTCCTGGTGTCCAGCTCAACTCCTGCTCCGTGGTTCCTAAAGTGCACATACATATGTTGATACAAATAGACAAGAAACCAGTAAATTTAGGACAAGTAACTGAAAACAGACCTGATAACTGCCCAGTGACTGCACAGACTGGAAGAGACCAAGGCTTTTGCTTACTGTTCTGCAACACTGCCTGCAATACGAAGACAGATTATCCCCGCTTAATTTATAATTATGAAATCCAAAGGAAGAGACAGTCAAAAAGCTCAATGTGGATTTTCTCGCCATTTCTACCTTATGAGCCCTCATCTCCTCTACAAGTGAAGCCACAGGAGAACCGATCACTCCGCAGGAACTGCAGCATGATCATCAGAAACACTGGTCAGAAAAGCCTTCGGAAGCAGCTTTCAGGAAGGCTATAGACACAGTCCTCCTCCCAGCAAAAAATAAAATGATGGAGAACCATACCACAGTGAGCTTTTTATATATAACCCCAGAGATGGTCCAACACAAGAAACTCCAGATCCCTGATGCAAGATGTGCTCTTACTTGGGGAGACGCTACAGGATCTGCAGAGCAGCTAGGTGGCCTACAGGCATGTCCACATTAATCTCTTTAAACCAATTAATTGATAGCAGCTGGCCTAGAAAGGGTTCTGATGGCAAAGAGCACCACATAGCACAACGTTTAGCTCCAAAGGTACTCTTTTACTTATTGGGAGAGATGGCTTTATGTCCCGAATTCAAAACGACAGTATCAAACAGCTTTTTCCCTCATCATGCCAGGATATTCACGAGCAACACGAGAAATTGTGCTGGGACAAAAGAAATGGCTTTTGAAGCCTGGAGTGGTTGTAGGGCACATGGGGATGACCAGCACAGTGAAAGGTCTTGAAGTCTTGATTCCCGAGTTGGATAGTGGGAGCACAAGGAAACAGAACTGCCTACAGTAGTCCGATAGCGCTGCTCAACTTGCTACCTCATGAACTTTTAGGTTAAAGGATGTGTGCAAGGCAGGAGAACATGAGACTTACAGGGGATATCACCACAAGAAGCCCTATTTCTGTGGTCTATCCAGAAGAAAAGGAGAAGAAAGAGCACCTAAAACTCTTGAGAGCCATACACCACTGCAGAAAGGTAACCGACAACTTCAACATGTCTCCAACATGAGACACCAAGTCTTAACAGTCCTCTGCAAAACATGAGCAGCCTCACACGAAACCGCCCCTAAAACTTTGTAGGTGTGCGCTGCGGGAGCTGCCGCGGACCCATCTGCAAAGGCTCCAGCCCCACAAGTGGCTGCACATCTGCCAGATCACAGCACTTGGGGACACACCTGCAGCCAAAATAAATCACACTTTGCACCGACGAGCGAAGCCGCAATCGTACGCTCATGTGCCCAAACACACAGGGATTTCCTGAAGGATCTGACTATGACCCAAAGTTCTCTGGTAGAGAACAAGGAAAGTGATGGGAGTGTCCTGAGGGGAGAAGGGTGGCGAGGGAGAACACAGGCAAGTGCGTCATCTGATCGATCTAGGAACCAGAGATCTACTACTTAAAGAAGCAAAGTCACCCTAAAAGACACAGATAAGGAGTGTCAGTCAAGGCAGGTAAGCCATGTGTTTTTAAGTTAGGTTCTAGCTCTTGCTAACTAACCTAACAAAAAAACACAGCAGATTTTCCACCATTGCCAATTTCTAAATCACAATTAAATGTGTTTAAAAAAATAAGCTCTTGCTTGGACAGGAATTACTTACAAAAGTGCTACAGCCAATTGCAGAGGTCAACCTAGATGAGGCAGGACTTTGGCCAGTGATCAAGAGGGAACGAAGCTGGGGTATAACAAGCT
Source organism: Phaethon lepturus (assembly GCF_000687285.1). NCBI lineage: Eukaryota > Metazoa > Chordata > Aves > Phaethontiformes > Phaethontidae > Phaethon > Phaethon lepturus. The sequence continues at coordinate 14,306 of NW_010532783.1, forward strand.
GTGGCCTGGCCGTGTGAGGAAGTCATGCAAGGAAACGTGGTGCCGAGAGATGATGAACTTCCCCCCAGCAGCAGCGGGCTACACCTCGCATCTCAAAATAGCTACCTGCAAAGATGCTCCATCGGTTACTGCTATTAGAAAGCTGAGAATAAAATTATTCATACCCTTCTCAGGGATTTTATGTTAATTGGGAGAAGAAACTCTCCTAGAGTTTCTAGAGAGAAGAAACTCTCCAGTATTGCCTGAGGAAAGGCAGATGGCTGGGCACCTCCATCTCCCAACGTACTGAGCTCCTGGTTTAAGACAGAACTGGAAAAAAAGAGGAACTAGTTAGAGCTTGAGAAGGCAGACAGCAAAACCCTCTGCCATGCCCATACCCATCACAGCCAATGACTTTTGGCTCTGTGAAGAGTTCAGATGGGATCGATGTGTCCTACAGAGCTCGGCATGCAGAGATGTGTCAGTAAGGTTCAACCTACTCCTGGCATGACCTGCTCAAAACCAGCATTTAAAACCCATTGCTACTTTAGAGTGATGAAGGCCACACTTGAGTAGATTGCCTTGCCTTCAGATAAATGCTCATTCCTAAAATCAAACTTGAAGTTTTGTGCATCCACTGTGATCAGGACAAACAACTTTATGCCACCTACGAAGCCTGCCTTTCAAGAAAAGCCGAAAATGCAGCAGTCTGGACCAAAGACGTCTGAGATGCACTCAAGAGGTCATATCTCTGCTATCAGCAAGCCATGACAGACCACACAGACTCAAAGCCCTGATGGTTCTCGCTCTCAAATGAACAAGCAGAGCAAGGCCACAAGCCCCTCCAGAAGACGAAGAGCAGCACAAATGGGAAAATGCTCCTCTCCAAAACAAGCTTCAGCCCAGCAGCAGAAAGCATCAACATGGGTGGCACCATGAGGGAAACTTCTCAGATAGTTCAGAAAGCTAAAAAGCTTTACATGCAACACCATCCCAGCAGCGTGTTGCTGCTCATCCTGAGGCCAAGAGTCTCTAGAGGAAGGTCCATGCCACTTGCCTTCAGCTGTGTTGAGAAAACTTTCAGTGGAGAGCAACATCTAAATCCATGGGAAAAGCTGGAAGCGAAATATCAAAGGTGGCTTTAACTCCAGTTTTCACCAGGACCAGCGGTCAAGGGTTGGTAACTGGCGAGACCACAGCTGTCCAGAGGGCGTCACCTACTTGGTCCCCAAATTTATACACTTAGCAGGACTGAGCATAACCAAGAAAAGTAATGAAAGCGAATCCGCCTGCACTCCTGCACTTGAAGCTGTACGCTTTCACACCAGCTTCATTCTGCAGAGCATTTCAGGTGCATCCAGTAGCTTCTAAAATAAGTAAAAATCCACGATCAACCATCCAACATCTCCTGCATCAACCTGACGTCAAAGCAGCCTCGGCAGTAACCAATGTGAACTGGATGCCCAAAATTCCCACCTGCCTGTGTGTGCTGGCTAAGGGCAAGTGATAAAAGCCAGGAGGATTTTTAACACCTTTCCAAGTCCTCCATAGTCAAGGAGCACAACAGGGAAAAACTGTGTGCTCCCAAACTAAGATTTAATGTTGAGGTTTAGCAAGCTTGTCCTTCTGCAATGAGTTCCCGGCTATCAACTCTTTCTGTCTCAACAGAGACAGAACCTGCCGGCTCGCTCCCAGCTCCCTCTGGGAATCATTTTGCACCCATGCAATGAGCAGTAGATAACCCAGGTATGCCAGAACAACCAGACCAAAGTATTATAGACTTGCAACACGGCTGCAGAAGGTACTGGATGGTAAAGACATTCATCCTGCATGTGCAAAGTGAGCCAGATGCCTACCGGCACGACACTGCTCTGCAGATATCCTGGATAAAGAGAGCGGATGTAGCTGCTCAGAGAGGGTGTGCTCCATGTGACACTCTCCTCCCAGAGATGCTCCTTGACTGCAGCCCCATGATACGTCCAAGAAGGAGTAAGACAAATAAATCAGTTCTTTGACACTGGAAAGTTTATTTTTTCTGGCTTATAAACATCAACAGGAAGTTGCTCCCACCTACCAGGGCCTGTGAGATCCTCCAGCGAGAAGTTGGGCTGCTGGAGAGGATTCAAGGAATGACAAGAAATGACCCAGCCTGGAAAACCCAGCGCACCTGAATCTATTTAAGCCAAAGAAAGATCCAGAGGTAACTTGAACATGGCCTGCACACGTCACAGCCGGTGGAGCTACTGGGACGAGGATCTGGGCCTGAGATAACAAATGCAAGACAAAGATAAAGCATATTCAAAAGAAGTAGAAGGCAAAGCTGTTTCAAAGATGGACAGTTGGCTGGTTGCTACAAAATGTACCAATGCTTCATCATTTGAGTTCTTCAAATTAAAAGACAGCCGCTCTGCTCAATGTTATTGTACCCAACGATGAAATTCTGGGTGAATTCCAACCTCCCGTATCACACAGGAGGTCAAACTAGATTACGGCAAGCATCGCCTTCTGAGCCAGTCTAGTTAGCGCAGCTTTCCCCTTCCTTAAAAACAACTTCACGCAAGATTTAAAAATAGATTGTTTACATCATAAAGCAGCTAAAACCACAGCCCCATTACAAATAAGTCCCTGTCATCATCGCTTTACATATAGCTTAAAGCAAGAAAACACCAACAGCTGATATTCAGGTGCGATTTTTCATTCCTTCCCATTTCATGTGGGATTGCGACATTCGCCTCTCCTCTTTGTGCCTATGTTCTCTATGAGTCTTTAACCAGCGTCTTCAAGGTATTTATTTTTCCTTTGAAAAGCACATGCACTTTAGTAAACGACTCTTTAACAAGAGTTATTTATTTTTCCTTTGAAAAATAAATTACAGGCTTAGCAGACAACCACAACCCAGCAGAAACCTCGTCACCCATCTGTGGTGAGAGGGATGGGTGACTGGAGGTTTACCTACAGAAAAATCCAGCATCATGGGAGCGGGTTTACAATCAGCAGCAGGACTCGTGAATTCCTGCAGCCAGGAACTAGATGTTGGAGCTGCTCCTCTTCAAATAAATGGCTTGGCACTGACTCCGGGGAGAGGTGAACAAATTTCAGTGGCACTCTCGCAAAATAAAAGTGGAACTCGCATTTCCACGGTAGCTGCAGAAATGACATGTTAAAAATGCCCCCGAATTCATTTTAACAGCCTCCCGCTGCTGAATGGCAACTCTTAAGGAGAGATTTCTCTCTGCTTGAGAAAGGCTCGCTAGCTGCAACTGCAGCCAGTGAATTTCTAGCACCAAAATGCTCTCGCAGCTCAACGAAGCAAAGCGCTGTCAGGAGACCGAGTCTTCGAATCCACCTTCAATGAAGGAAGACACATGCAACAGAAGCAGACATTCTTCCACAGATTTAAAAAATGCATAAGATTCGGTACTGAAAAAAAACAACTGGAGCACATTATTTCAAGAACACTCCTTTAAAATAAAACATGACTTTTTTGCCTGAAAATTACCCTTGACTGGCACAGCTCTGCACGGCTCTGTGGCGACCGTAAAACCTGAGCTCCCCTGCGCTTTCCCAGAGCATCCCCCTGCCATTGCAGCCACGTGCAAAGGCTGGAAGAGGATGAAAACAATGGTGTCCCAGCATATTACCTGATGGAAAGCGATCTCAAAGAATACGTACTCGGTACGTCGGCTTTGGGCCTTCATAAGGCAACTTCACAGCACAAGGTGATGGCTCATTTTCGGTGGTTAAAAGCACTGGAGTTAACAGCTAACCTCCTGGCTGAAAGAACATTGCCAGGCAAAGGGCACAAAATCAGCACACAAACCTGGAAAGGGTTTTGCCAAATATTCCATTGCCTATCTTAGGACCAGTGCTTAGGTCAAACCTTAAAACTTACAGGCTCTTCAACACACTGCTGGAGAGAGGTGACAAGTTTTGGGATACACAAACCAGGATAAATCCTTGTCCATGAACATACTTAGGAAATAGGAGGAAGTTTGGATGAAAAGCACATGCACTTTAGTAAACGACTCTTTAACAAGAGCTCTGCATCGTAGGAACAGTCAGAATATGTTACTAAACAAGCAAAGATTAAGGATACAACTTGACACGCCAGGATGAGGAAACTACAGAGAACAAGACAGCTTTTCTGGGAACCCACAAGGCAGAAATCAAGATGTTTCAATCCTCCTGCAGCTCCCGATCGCTGAACTCACCAGTCCGCTGACCTCAGAGCCACAAAATTGGATTCAAGGTCTCTTTCCGAAGGAAGAAACCAGGAAAAGCTGCTGTAACGGTTACGTGTTAATCCCTAAATTTGAAACAGACACTTCCAGAGTGGCTCAAACCCAACAGCGGTCTCGTTCCCAGCTTGCAGGCCAGCACTGCTTATGTGCAGAAAAGCACATGCAGATGTTAAGAGACAGACGAAAATCTGAACTGGGACCTTACTTTGCATCCTGTTTGAATTAGGAGAGAATGCATCTATGCGACAACTGGAAAACTTTCTTCTCTGGAGTTGACTTTTTCCTTTCCAGCTCATTTCTAACTCGCTCTTCAAGATTTTGCAGGGTCCAGGGAAGGCAGGTGTCCTGAAGAAAGCCAATATCGAGTTCTTATTTTATAAATGCGTTTAGATAAGTTGAATCTGATACCTTTTAAACTCTATTTACATTTACATCAGCAGACCCTCATGCTACTCTCCCTTGATGGGCATTAAGTAAAAGTGTCCTATAAAATCATGGAAATATGGAACATTACAGATAACAATGTATATAGCAATATGCTCCTTTGTCGCCATCTCCTCTGCTTTCAGCTTAGCTGGCCGATAGCGGAGGACTACGAAGTGTCTGTGACCTCCCCTTGCTCCAACAGCGCTTTCAGGTGGTCCCACTCTGTCTTAAAGGTAACTTCAGGCATTCACCCCTCCACACCCAGAAGTGATTTTTGCTCTTGGTTGAGCACGAAAGAGTCAAGCAGCCGATTCTGCCTGGAATTCTACAAAAATTGGGATTTTAGGGTTGGCAGCAGCTACCGCAACTACCTCAATAATCCCTGTAACAACATCAAGTCTTGGCTGTTCTGAGAAACCCCAGCTTTCGATGAGTGCTCATTTCACAGCAATTCCAGTGAAAAACCTACTGTGAGTCTGAAGGCTTCGGAAAATGCCACATTTTTGCTCCTCCAGACAACTGCATGGATGAAGACCCTCGCTGTGGGGATCCAGGATATGCAAAAGCTCAGGCAACATCACGATGGGTGTAGAGCACCGGACACAACTGATGTCAAACGGCTGTTCTGCACCCGGCAGACAGCCCAACCTGTGAATGACTTCAGGCACAGGACAGCACACAGATGGAAAGCAGACAAACCCCTTCCAGCTGAACCTTTCAACTGGTGTTGAATGGTTGTTCAGATGTTACGATATTGAAGAAGGGTCTGCCCCAATGTATTGTGTGTTGATCTAGAAACATCTAACACATCTGTCAAGAGTTGTGCTTAGAGCTACTGCAAGGTGATAAATATAAGCCTTGTAGTCTTTTACTCCTTCTAAGCTGTTTGATAGGTACATGATGTCGGGTTTCCTCCAAGCTTGAGCATTTTGGGGGCAAAGACGTGTTCAAGCATCACTTCTCAAAGGAAAAGGGGAGAAGTCATCCTCTGCAAGAAGCTTACAAGCCCTTGGGAGGATGGGATCTTCCAGCAGTCACCAAAATGCTTGCTCTGGCCTCAAAGCAGCCACAACCTGCACCCAGCTCCATCCAAAACCATCGTCTGAACCCAAATATCCACTTCTGGGCTGCTTTAATAGTGAGACTTCTCCTCACACCATGCTTAGTATGCCCCAAAGTGTTAATGGTTGCAGAGCCTGCAGCCAAAACTGGGTCCTCTACAGCCACTGCATAAACTCCCACCACAACCCAAAATCATCAGAGTCTTGTGGACAAAGCCAAACCACCTCAAGTAACTTCTCCATCATGCATCAGCCTCTGGCAAAGCCCAAAGTTTCACAGAAAATGCTATTTAAGCAACAAGCACCTTGAAAGCTGCTGAGAAAACAAGGGCCTCGAAGAATTTTCTCAGTGCAGCAACATTCCTCTCAAAAAATATTTGGATGCATTCAAGGGAAATAAATCCCTGAGCAGCAAATACACAGAGTCAACGAGATGACACAGGGAAAATACATTAAGAAACTCACGCAGCTATAGGAAGGGGGGTTGCTTTGTTTTAACCACCTACTTTCAGGGATGAAGGCTGTTCTAACTAACAGGGATTGAAAGGCGAGTCTCTCACTCCTGAGCATCCTCGATATTGCAGAATCCCTTATGTCACATATTTTGCAAATCAAAGGCAGCCCGGGTGTATACACCTGGAGAATCCCAGACCGGCTGGGCTGGCACGGCTGTATTTAACAGAAGAGAAGCAAACAGCCTCACTGATCCGTAGCAATAACAAGACATTACTTTTTTTAATCAATTGGCACTTTAAGTGGCTGCACAGGCAGCCTAATGGGTCATGAAAAGGAAGAATAAAAGCCAGAGAGAGCTCAGAGCATTTAATTCACCCATCCAAGCTTCATTCACATTTATACACTGAAAACACGCAGCGATTCCCACCCCATCCACAGTCCCTCCAAATATCTCCTCTTCATAAGAGCGGGATGCGTGGAGCCCCTGCTCCCAAGCCAGACAGCAAACCCAGCCCTTCCCTTTTCTCCAGGGAATGATGCAACTGGAAAGATCCCTTTTTAAAACTCACCACCAGAGGAAATGCAGCCCATCGGGCTGTTTAACAGGGCTCAATTATTAAAGAGGTTTCTGAGACCGCAGCACGCTTTGGTGCGAGCCGGGGGAAGACACTGCAAAGCAACTCCAAAGCAAAAGAGGGAGTCACAAGCGCAGGAGGGCAACCAGACCCCAAGCCACCCCTCATTTCTGGAGTAACTGGCAGCCCTCTTTTCCCATGGGAGCTTCAGGGAACAGCTCATGCCACCCCCTGATGGCCAGAAGATGCTGGACGACACGTAAGGGGACTGAGTCAACCCACCCCAGGCTACGGAGCCCAGCACACTCAGGGATGGAGGTGGCAACCCAGAGGATGTGGCACCCCAAAAACCCAGGGGAAAGGAGGCTGCTGGGGGCTGTCCACATGAGGAGACTTGAACGGCTGGGACACTGCGTTGTCCCCCCCCCACGACAAAAGGATGCGGCCGCCGCCCCACC
>NW_010532783.1:21532-22268 GCF_000687285.1 Phaethon lepturus
GGACAAAAGGATGCTGCCGCAGCCCAACCCCATGCAGGAGGAACTGAGTGGCTGAGCCTACAGGACACAGCACCTGGATCTGAAAGATGCTGCTAGACGCTGCAGGCGTGAGGGCTGAACGAGGCCGTGGCACCCAGCCTGCTCTAGGTATGCCAGCTGGGTGCTGGGGGGAGCCAGGCAGCTGTCCCAGCCCAGGGGATGGGGTGCCCCACACCCAGGGGCAAAGGATGCTCCAGAAAAATGTCAGCATGGGGAGACCCCAAAAGGCTGATCCCAGGGGATGGGGTGCCCCCACACCCAGCGCCAAAAGCTGGGCTGACCCCTGGGGACGCCCACAGTCGGGGATAGAGGATGCTTCAGGGGAGACCCTGAAGCGATTGAGCTCAGGGGACACAGTGCCTCCACACCCAGGGCCAAAGGCTAGGCTGAGCCCAGGGGATGCCCACGGCCAGGGCCAAAGGATGCTCTGGAAAACAGCTCCCACAGGGAGATCCTGAACGGCTGATCCCACGGAAGCACTGCCCCCGCTCCCAGGGCCAAAAGACGTCCCGTGAGATCGCCCACCCGCAGGTAGGCGGGCGGCAGAGCCCGGGGACACCCTCCCACTCCCGCGGGGTACCTTGATGCGCTCCCGGCACTGCGAGGGGGTGCGCTCGTAGCCAAGCTCGGCCAGGGCGCGGGAGACGCGCTCGTACATGGCGGGCCCGGGGGCCTTGCTGCCGAAGACGGTGCCGGC
>NW_010532784.1:0-6593 GCF_000687285.1 Phaethon lepturus
TGCCCCGCACCCCCGGCACACGCACGTACACACTTTGTGCGTGCACACACTCCCCGACACATGCACGTGTCCGGAGAGCCACACACAACACTGGCAGCAACACATACACGCACTCCAGCACACCCAGGTGTGAACAATTGCACTCCACGACACGTCCCCTCGCACGCAGAACACACTCAGCACTCACACGACTTGCACGCTCCCCCCAAAGCACTCACTCACTCACTCACCAAATCCACCGGCAAGCTCAAGCCTCTTGAACGCTGACACTGAGCACAATCTGACACACGCCTCCCCTCGCACACACAACCCCCGACGCACCCGCACAGGTACTTACACCCACAAGCACATCCTTCGGCACTAGCCACTAGTCCCCTGTCCCAGCTGGGCACCGGGGAGGGCTTCAGGGCTTCCTGAGGACCTGAGGGGCAGCTGGAACCCCCCGTGGCAGCTCCACCCCGAAGGAGGTTCTTGAGCCCTGGGCAGAGGCTGGGTGGCCCTTAAGGGAACCCAGGGAGGCACCAGCTCCTCAGGGACGGACACAGGCCGCCGGGGCAGAGCTGCAAGCCCCCGGCAGCAGCAGGGTCACGGCAGGGCTGCCCTCAGCCCATCTCCCAGGGTGGCACCTTCACCAATATTCCTCTTCCCTCCCTGCTCCCTGTGGCCGCTGTGGTGTGCTGTGGGCTGCTACAGCACTCAGAGCGATGGTGCCACTGAGGAAGGGAGTGCAGGGGTCTGTGCAGCACAGGGTATGACAGGAGACCCCGTCCTCACCTTGGGGGGGTACAATGGAGGTCTGTACTCATCCAGCCAAGCCCTTTTGCCTGCAGCAAGCCGCATTTGGAGCAGGAGGATGAGGTGCCTGTGCTGCCAGAAGTGGCAGAAGTGCAGCTGGTAAGGGGGCGAGCCCATGCCAGCCCTGCCCCATCTGGCAGGCTCTCACCAGCAAGCGGGGTCTATGCAGCACCTGGCCAAGGCCAGGGCTGTGTGCCTGTGCAGGGTGGAAGCAGAGGGACATTGTGTAGTCCCACGCAGAGCCCCCATCCTGGAGTCATCACCAGTGGTCCAGGACCCAAGACGTGTCCCCACGCTCTGTTAGATCACAGGAGAGGGATGTACCGGTGAGGAGATGCAGCATCACTTTTTGGCTGTAGCAACTGTCCCCTCAAGTACCCTGCACCCCAGGGCCTGTGCCTGGGCTCCTGTGATGGGTAGGATGAGCCAGATGCCTGCTCGAGCTGGACTGGTTGGGCCCAAGATGCTGGGGAGCGGCTGGCCAGCTGTAGGCTTTGCAGGTGGGAACTCCCCGAGGTGGGTTTTCCTGACACTGTCCCCCAGGACTCTCTGCCTGCTCTCTGCCTGCCTGCAGCTGGCTGTCAGCTTGGTGCCGGGCTCCATGGTGCTCCACGGCTCATGGCATGACCCTGAGCTCTTCTACTGCGTGTGGCTGCAGGTGTTACTGCTGCAGAGCTATGCCTGCCTGGCACGCTGACTGGGACAGACCTTGGCCTTGGTCAGCGAGGGACTGCTACCCTTCTGACAGATGTCTCTGATGAACCCTGAAGTCTCTGCAGGACTTGGCCTCCCTGAGCCCACAGGGTGAACTCTGAATAAAACCTTGTCTGGTTCCAGCTCTATGCTGCAGGAACATTTGGTCAGGGCCCAGGAGCAGGGGCTTGCGACATGTGCTGGTCATCATGGCCCCTCAAGACCAGGCCTGGCCTCATCTCCTGGGCATACCTGTGCTGCTGCTGTGCCTGCCTCAAGCCCTGTCCCAGCCTCTTGCCTGCCCTCCATCCTGCCCCCTCTCAGCCCCTGCCAGGGGGCAGGACACCTTTCCCCGGTGCCTGTGTGGGATGGCAGGGAGGGCAGGGTGCCATTTCCCTGGCACAGAGGGTAAGAGGGGTGTCCCCAGGACATGGCTATAGAGTTCCTGGAGTGAGTAGCACCAGGCCTTGGTCCAGTTCCCTGCTCCTCTTCTCCATTCCTCTGACCTGCTCCCTATCCTTATGTTTCTTTCTTCATCTCACTGTCTCTCTGTCCCTCTCTTTCCCGCTCCTTGTCTATCTTTTTTTATTTCTGTTTGGCTCCCTATCCTCAGCAGACCAGATCACCAACATGTAACACGGGCTCTGTATGAGTAACCAAAATTACAGTATGTCTATGTATTGTGTGTGGGTCACACTATGTATCTATAATGCCTTGTATTTTAAGAGCTTTAAGACACTCAGGTATTCTTGTAGGTGGATGACAGTCAAGCAACCAGAGCTACAGGAGAGAAAGAGAGGGAGAAGCATCTGAATTGTAAATTCTCTGTGTGGCACCAAAAGCAGGAGCTGAACTAAGTCCCGGGCCACTGGGGCTGTGTCCCCATCTTCTGCGTCCCAGTCCACCCCTGCCCCATTCCGCATCCCCCCATGCCTCCACATCCGTGCCCTACTCTCTGTCTGTCCCTACCTCATCTGTTGTGCTACAATTTGACACTCCATCTCTCTCTCTGCCTATCCATCCATCCATCTGCCCAGCTTCCAGTCCCTCTGTCCGGCTTCCCAACCCCCTCTTTCCTCTCTGTAATTTTTTCCACTTCCTTGTACTATTGTTCCTCTCTCCATTCTGCATCCTCCTCCCATTCCCCATTTTTCTCTATCCCTCAGTCCTGGTCTCTGTTGCTGTCTGTCCTTCCATCCATCCCTAGTTTGTCTGGCTCCATCTTGCTGGTCTTGCTCCCCATCACTGTTTTTTTTCTTTCTTCATCCCTCTGACCCGCTCCCTGCCCCTCCTTTTTTATCTCTATCCTTCTGTTCAGCTCCTCATCCCTCTATTTCTGTCTCTATCTCTCTGTGCTGTTCCCTGTCCTTTCTTTCTCTAATTGTCTGTTGTTCTCCTTGTCCCTCTATTTCCCTCTCTATCCCAGTGTCCTGCTGCTTGTCCCTGTCATTTTCTCTGTATCCTGTTTTCTGGCATTCTGTCCCTCAACTTTTTTGTTGATCCCTCTGTCCTTCTTTTTCCTTCTCTCTCCCTCTGTCCTGCTGTCTGGCACTGGTTTTTATTTCTCCATCTCACTCTGTCCACCTTCCTGTCCCTATTTTTTCTCTATCTCTCTGTTCAGCTCCTTGTCCCATCGCTATATACCTCTGCCCAGCTGGCTCTTCCTTTTTCCTTCTGTTGCTCTGTCCTGCGCCCCATATTTTTTTTCTTCCTCCACCTCTGTCCTGCAGCCAAATGCTGTTTACTCTTTGTCTTGATCAGCATTCCTTTTTTCCAACATCTTGTCCTGATCCTTGATTTATCTATTTTTCTGTCTGTACGTCCCATTCCCTGTCCCTTTTTCTATCCCTCTTGTCCTTCTGCCTGTCCCTCTCTTTCTTTCTCTGTTCCGCTGTCCTGTCCCCATCAGTATTTCTTCCTTCATCTCTGTCATGCTCCTTGTTCCTCTCTCTCTCAGTCCAGCTCCACATCCATCTCTTTTCTTTCTCCATCTGTCCTGAAGCCCATTGCTATTTTTTGCTTCTTTGCCTCTCTGTCCTGCTGCCCGTCACTGTTCTTTCTTCCTCCATTTCTGTCTTGCTCTGTCCCTTATTTTTCTGTGTCACTCTGCCCTTCTTTCCTCTTCCCTGTCCTGCTTCCTCTCCCATTTTCTTATTCTATCCCAGTGTCTTTCTCTTTCTGTTCCTTCGTTGTTCTCCCTCTCTTATTTTGCTACCTACTCCTGTCCTGCTCTCTGTCCCTTTTTTCTGTCACTGCTTTTCTTCCTGTCCCTTTTCTTTCTCTCTGCCTCTCCCTTCTGCTCCCTCTCATTCTCTATCCCCATCACTGTCCTTGTGTCTCTCTCCCTGTCCTGCTCACCATCCCTGTTTTGTCATGCTCCCTCTGTCTTCTGCCCACCACAATTTTTTCTCCATCTCTGTACTGCTTCCTGTCCCTCTCTCTCTCTCTTATCCCAGTGTACTGCTGCATGTCCCTCCCCTTTTCTTGCTATCCCTCTGTCCTGCTCCTTGTCCCTGTTGCCTCTTTCTCCATGTGTCCTCCTTCCTGTCCCTTTTTCCTCTGTCACTCTGTCCTGCTCCCCGTCCCTGTTTCTTCTTCCTCCATTTCTGTCCTGCACTCATTGTTATTTTTTATTTCTCCATCCCTTTGCCCTGATCTGCATCCCTCTCTTTTCCTCCCTCTATACCTCTGACTTGTTCCCTGTACTTGTTCTTCTCTCCCTGTCTGCATTTCCCACTCTCTGTCCCGGTCTTTCTCTCTCCATCCCTCTGTCCTTCCCATTGTTCTTTCTCTGTCTCTATCCCTCTGTCCTCTATACTGTCACTATTTTATCTTTCTATAGCCCCTGTTCTTCTTACCATTCATGTTTGCCTCTCTGTGCCTTGGTCCTGCACTCCATCTCTCTGTCCTCCTGCCTGTCCCTGTCTTTTGCTGTCTGTCCCTCTGTCTGGGTCCCTGTCCCTCTCTTTCTCTCGGTCTTTCTGTCCTGCTCCCTCTGCTTTTTTTCCCCCTCTGTCACTGTATCCTGCTCACAGTCCTACTGATTTTCAATTCTTGCCATATCCCTCTGTACAACTCGCTGTCCCCCTTTTTTTCTCTCTATTCTTCTGCCCTGCTCCCCATCCCTATTTTTCCTCCCTCCATGTCTGTCCTGCAGCCAGTCACTGTTTTTCCCTTCTCTATCTCTTTATCCTGATTTGTATCCCTCCCTTTTCTCAGTCTCTGTCCTTCTTTTCTCTGCCTGTATGTCCTGCTCTCCCCCTCTTTCTCTACCCCTCCTTACTTCTTCCTCTCCTTCTCTCTATCCCTCTGTCCTCCCCATCAGGTTTTTTCCCTCCATCCCTCTGTCCTGCTCCCTGTCCCTGTCCTTCTCCATTAATCCTTTGTCCTTCTTCCCATCCTTCTTTTTTGCTGTCAGCAACAAGCTGATCAGCTTTTCTTTCTGCATCCCATTGTCCTGCTTCCCATTCATCCTACTTTCCCCATCCCTGTCTTCTGCTCCACATCAGTATTTTTTTCTTAAGCTCTTTGCCCTGCTCCCTGTCCCACTCTTTTTCTCTCTATCCCTCTGTCCTCCTCCCTGTTCCTTTTTTTCTTTCTCCATTCTCTGTCCCTTTGTCATTCCTTCTGCTTCCCTGTACCCATTTTCCTCTGTATTCTTGTGTGCTGCTCCCTGTTCCTCTGTGTCTCTACGCTACTGTCCTGCTCCCCATCCCTTCCCTTGCCTCTCTGTCCCTCTCTCCTCCCTATCCCGTTTTTTCCTTTCCCTATCTGTCCTCCTGCTCCCTGTCCCTCTCTTTCTCTCTGTCTCACTGCCTGTCCCATTGTTTCTTGCTATATCCCTCTGTCCAGCTGGCTGTCCCCTTTTTCTTCTATCTCTGTCATGCTCCCCAGCCCTATTATTTTTTCTGTCATTGCTGTCCTGCAAACCATCCCTGCAGGAGCTGACCATTTCCCACTGGCCTGATGAATGCTGCTCCAGTAGCAGGTGCCCCAGAGGATGGGGTAGTGTACAGACACAGAGCCCTAGAGCAGATTCAGTCCCACAACCTATATGTTTTGAAAAATAAGCAATTGCTCTTTTCTTTGTACTTGTGGCTGTACCTGCAGTCCCTTTGCACTTGGCCAGGGGCTGTCACAGTGTCCAGGGGACCAGGTTACATATTAGTGTGATAAATGATTGAGTCCCAAACAGGATTCCAATTTAAGTTTACAATTTATTAAGCGACTAGAGGCAAGTAAACAGCGCTGGGTGCGCCGGGAGTCTCCACTCCACCAAGACACACACCATACAGTTCCTGTTTTTGGTTTATATTCCTTACACTAATACATATTCATAAAAATGGGTTAGTCTTTACATATAAATTCCAGGAATAGGTGTGTTTTTCTTCGGCACATTTGTTCTTCATCTTTTGGGGTCCTTATGACTCCCATCTGGTGGTTGGTAGATAAAGTAGGTAGTCTTAACACCTTGCGGTTATCTGCAAAACTGGTTTACATTAGCATATCAGGGACTAACAGACACATATCAGGAACATATCAGGAACTAACAGACACGTATCAGGAACTAACAGACACATATCAGGAACATATCAGGAATTAACAGACACATATCAGGAACTAACAGATACATCTCAGGAAGTTAGGAAGTTACAAATACTCTTATATTTTCTTTACTTTTTGTGGTTATACAAGGATATGCACACTCATGCTGTTTTAGCATTTTCCCATATCGACACGAATCAGATAAACACATTTCACATTAGTAACGTAACAGGCCCGGGGGTGGGTGTCAGGTGATGGCCCCATGCTGATGGGCTGCAGCTGCGGGCCAGGGCTGGAGGAGACCCAGGTGTGGCCAGGAGAGATGGTAGGGACGGCCCTCTGTGAAAAAGGGCTGCGGCAGTAGGGCCAGCCCGCGACCAAAGAGCTGTCATCGAACATCGCCTGAGCCCGTGAAGAAGATAAGCTGGGCCGGACGTCCCGTGGACCGCGAAAGCTCCGGGCGTTGTGGCACTAAACAGTGGGACGAGCAGGGGACAACGCCCGGAGAGATGCGTGCCGGGACGCCGGGCGGGCGGGACTACCCGGGCAGCGGGGGCCCA
>NW_010532785.1:0-12952 GCF_000687285.1 Phaethon lepturus
ATTGCCGGCTCCTGTCCAGCTTTTCACTCACTGGGACCCCCAAGTCCTTCTCTGTGGGGCTGCTCTCCATTCCTTCATCCCTCAGCCTGGATTAATACCGGCGGGTGCGCCGACACCGGCGCGGGAGCCTGCCCCACAGCCTGTGCTGATACCGGGGATTGCCCCGACCCAGGGGCAGGACCCTGCCCTTGGCCTTGTTGAACCTCATGAGGTTCACACGGGCCCATTCCTCAAGATTGTCCAGGTCTCTCTGGATCTGGTCCTTCCCAACCACACCACTCAGCTTGGTGTCCTCTGCAAACGTGCTGAGGGTGTGCTTGATCCCACTGTGTATGTCACTGATGAAGATATTAAAGAGTACTGGTCCCAGTACAGACCCCTGCAGGACACCGCTCATCACTGCTCTTCATCTGGACTCAACTGGTTCTTGAGGCCAGTTCAGAGGTCCCTTGACTTTGGGTGGTAGGTGCTGTGAAGTGCCCCTTGGCCCTCACCCAGGGTTCAGGACAACTGCTGGGATGTGTGTAGTCTAGGATGTTGCATGCAACCCTCAGCTTCAGCGGCATCCTACAAAAAGCTGAGTAGATGCCCAGCAAAGCAGGGGATTGCTAAATTAAGGGTAACTCCATTTCTGAGAAGAGTGGAAGATGCTGCCAACTAATTTACCAAAGGATGAGCCCCAAGCCAGAGCTGGCCCCAAGGTTTCCCCTGTCCGGAGCAGGTTGCCTGTGTGATTTTGGGTCTCAGCCCATCCTGCTGCTCTCCATCTCCTTGTGAAATGCCCGAGTGGCTCATGCTGCAAACCCCACAGGTCTTTTTTCTCCTCCTTCTCCGTCTTGCCTGCAAAATTGATTAGTAATGCTAATTCTGTTAGACCGAAACTGTCTCCAGACAAAGTGAGCTGGGGGGCAAGTAATAAATCTGCCATTGCTCTGATCATTTTGAATGACATTTTGAAAACCACCTCGCTGTGTAGTAAGTAGGATGGAGGAGCTGGGCACAGATGGCTCAATTTCCACCTAACCCCCTTGCACCTCTTCTTCCAATGTCAAAAACTCCTGAAAGTCCCTAGGAAACACTCGATGTAAGGATTTTTGGGTGTCTGCATCTGAAAGGGATGCCTGCAGTTGCTTTGCTGGGTGCTGGAGCCTGAGCAGCAGCCCTGACCCACATCACTGACTTTGCTGCAAGGACTGACTTGAGCAGAGGCAGTTTGCACCCACCTGAATGCAGAGAGCACCCTTATTGGTCACAGGGGTCTGGCCATCAGTAGAGGACATTTTGGGGGTGTAAATATAATCCCAACCTCAGTTTAGCTCCAGTGAAAACATCTACTTAGAGCAGAATATAGACATATGGAACTCGGGTGTGTGGAGGCATGGATGGGGCTGGTTTCCTTTGTGGTGGCCATGAGGAGCTGACCTGGGAGTCTCTGGAGCTGCATCCACTGACTCCACCACTCCCATCTCTTCTCAGGAGAAAGCTGGAGCTGAGCACAGCTGAGGCTAATTCAGACAAATCGTTTGGGAGAAACTACCCCTCTAAAGCCAAACACCAAGCTCTGTTAATAAGAACAGACCAGACAAGTCACAAAGAGCTGGAGTGTGAATTGTATGAGTTCAGAGACCAAAGAGGAGAACATCTTCACAGAGTTGGAGCATACAAACAAGGTGGGTCAGATATACAAACCTGTTTTTTCAGACATCAGCCCTCATGGGTTAAGTGCATCTTCCCAACATTTCTGCTACAATGTCCAGAAGCTGATGCCTAGAGAATATTGTAATGGTAAGGCAAACCTAAAATATCCTTGCCCAAGCTGCTCTTTCAAATTCAGCTGTGCCTCAAGGCATTCCTGAATTTGTCTGTGGCTTCTGTTTGCTCATTTACCAACACTGAATTTCACTGCCACAGAATAACCTGGTGTCCCATCAACTTCATGTCAACTTTTAGCAGCAACAACATCTTGCAGCAAGCAGTTCCACTGCTAACTGAATAAATTTTTAAGCACTTTCCAAATTGAATTAAACCTGGAAAAAAGGTTAACAGTCTCTGAGAAATTCAGACACCTTCCTCAAGCTTCTGGGCACAGGCATTGGCTTCTGGCCCTTCAAAATACTCCTGCCTTTAAAGCAAAGATGGGGACAACAGATCTTTTCATACCTCAGCACAGAAAATAGCAGGGCCACAAAGCAAAACACACAGATTTTCCATGTTTCTGGGCCAGGCAGGTAGAAAACAGGACTGCCAGCAAAGCAAAGAGAGAAACCTAAACACCTTAGGTGCAGTGTTTTGTGGTGCTCAAGCCAAATTTGAAGTTCTTCCCCCTGAAGTTTTAAAATGGCTCTTCCTGAGGCTGAAGATTGATGGGTTCATTCCTTCCTTTTCCAAGTGTCATTTCTCTCATTCTGACCTTATTCTAACAGCTCCAAGTGTTTAACGTCTGGGATATCTTCCAGACAGTTTAAGCACCAGCTTCAAGGGCTGACTTGATGGTTTCCTGCTCTAGTATATGCTGCAGTTGGATGTCATACTGGATGCAGGTGATTTCTGGCCATAGACCAGAAATCTCTGGTGCCTCTCCATAGACCAACAGCTTTCCATGGGACGATGTCTATTTGCCCCTTCTCAGAGTCTGGTTTACCATTTCCACACGTAACACCTGCTTTGCTTTTTGAAAATTGCTTCAATATGCTGAATCTGAACAGCCCCCAGGAGATCCTCATTCCCACCTTTGAAGAGCCTCCTATAAGACTCTGCCGTGTGTTGCGTTAAAAGGCAGAGTAATTTGGCAGAAATTAAACCCCCTTGCTTTCCAGTCGATCCTCAGATATCAGAGGGACTGGGGGCGGCTGAGCTTAGGTTCTGAGTGATGCCCAAAGTCAGCGTTAGTAGTCCGGTCGCGCCCAACACCTTCGTTGGACTATCACGGGTCCGGATGCACTACTAACATCACACTACCTGCTCAGCTGGACACCTCCTGAACTAACACGGCTGCACTCAGAGGTACAGTCACGTTCAGGGACAACACACACACGGCTGAGTCAATCAATAGTGCGATTTATTGAAGCAACAGATACACAGGTCCTTTGGATTGCCCGTGATAAATTCACTGCCTGCAAAGCACATGTAATAGATTAAATACGGCCGGGTTACACATGCGTGGGGTAATAAAACAACTCTATACAGAGATTCCTAAAGTTCCCGGGGATTCACTCGGGATAACCAAGTGTTTGACTCTTACCCAAAGGCGTCCCAATGCGGGGGAAGAGAGGGTCAGCCCGTCGGCGGATCCTAAAAGTCAGGAGTGATGGTATCTTCCCTGACATCCAGCTCTTTTCACACTATTTTATAGTGTTTTACTTTACAGGTGGAGCTTGAGTGCCTCTAGTCATACACACCTTTATCAAGATTGGTTCAGAATTCTCTCGCTTCACATTTAAAGGTACAGATTAGGAAAAATTCAGTGCGCAAGCTCATTGAGGGGTGGTCGCACCTTGGGAGGTGGGTAACTTTGAGAGGGGTGTGCGTTTTAGTATTATAATGATATTATAATAAGCAAAGTTCACTCCGAGTACAGCATTTTGTCAAAAACATGACAGATCATTGACTCAGGGTAGGGAATATGCAGCTTATCCATTGTACCTTCGAGTTCTCTATATCTCACAGAGCCTGGCCGCGGTGCCTCCACTCCACTCCACCCTCCGTACAGTTTCTCCTAGAGTCAGCACACCAAGCTCCCCTGGTGTGGTCACATCTAAGGTTAGAGGCCCAGGGAACTCCCATGGAATAGATCCCTTGCATACCAGCCGCACTACACCCTGGATGCTTCTTCAATGCTGTACCTTTCTTTAAAATATGGATATAAGTTAGATTTCTAGGTCACCTCCAGCAATTATTCCACACTGTGACGTTTCTGGATGAGTGGTTCACATCTATTTCAGGTATTGGTGTCACCGATGTTCAAAAACTATCTGGAAAAGTTCATTTAAAAAAACAAAACAAAACACCAGATGTAGCCCCCAGGGTGAAACTTATTCCTGGCCCGGTGACTGGTAGTAGTTGGTTTATTAGTACAGACCACAGCAGCATTTTGAAATCATGGAATAATTCAAGTTGGAAGGGACTTCTGGAGCTCGTCTCGTCCTATGTCCTACTCAGTGCAGGTTTAATTAAATGAGGTCACTCAGGGCCATGTCCAGTTGAGTCTTGAATAGCTCCAAGGGTGAAGATCCCACGACCTCTCTGGGACACCACCAGAGAACTTGTTTCTACTAATTTTCCAGAAGCAACTGCTCTGTAGTAAAGTCAGCTACAGGTTCCTTTCACAGGCTGGCACAGCAGCACCGACCTGCCTACCTGCCAGCCTGGGGCAGGCGTTGACAGAGGTGTGCACTTGTGTCCTCTGCTTTGGGAGGGGTTTTGCTACTGGTGTCTACACTGTGGCTGTTTCAGCTTAGCAACTTATCCTGGGTGGGTGGGCATGATGTGAGATGATTGCTCCAGAGCTGTGAGTATTATTTACACCATGCTCAGCCCTTTAGTGGGTCTACAAAGGCCTGGAGAGACCTTCAAGGACCCACTCTGGGTGACTTCCCAGACTTGCCAATGCTGAACATGAAAAAAACAACCTGTTGTAACATCTTCCTTCCCTTTTTGGTCTCAGGACAGTATTTATTGGCTTTAGCTGTAATCTTCTCACGGGGTACTAAGCAGGTAACAATGTGCTGGATATGAGTTATCAAAACCCATGTGAGGTGCCATGCTTTGGTGCTTGGAGGCTAAGAAGGACCCATGCCATGTAAAGCTTTGAGGCAGGATGAGAGCCTTTCTCCCTTGTCTGACATAGTCTCCCTGGTCTAACAAAGCTCTGTGGAGACAGGCAGGGGGAGGTGATGAATGCGTGCAGCCCCGCAGCCATGGTGCACATGGATTTGCACAGGGAAATGTTGTTTGCCACAGCCTTCACAGGCCTGGGCTTTGGAGGCTTGTGCCTTCCTTGGTCCAAACCACATGGAGGGCTCATCTGGCACCGTGGCAGACTTCTGCAATCACTTCATCTCCCAGAGATGAGCCTGAGCTGCGTCAGGCACCATGACCTGTTGTGAGTCTGCCTCCAGGAGCCACCACGGCCGTGGCTGGAGCCATAGGTGTTAAGACTGCCTAGAAGCTTAACTGGATTTGGAAATGAGTTAAATGAATCATGAGTCTGCACAAGGGCAGTGGAAGGATAAAACAGGACCTTGCGCTCACATCCATCCTGGTTTTGCAGTAGCCACCCAAGGTGGTCCTGCACTGGCTGGAAATCTAGCAGCATAGGAGGACAGAGCCCTCTGAGTCTCTGGGACATCTCAGGTTGGAGTGACACCCCAAGGTGCTTATATTCTCTGTGAAAAGGGAAATACCCACTAGTGTTTAGCCAGCCAGAAACCCTGGGGTTGGACAACCTGGCCCAGAGCTCCCTCCCAACAAGAGACATTTCCAAGGGCTATGGGAGAGGGAGTGGTGTGAGTTGCATGTGTTGGATGGGGGCCACCAACCTCCAGCCAAAGGACACTTTCTGCTCTACTGATCTGTTCCCTTTTTTTCCTCATTAAAGCTACTTGCATGCTCGACAGTTGTGATTTGAATAATTTGGACTGATTGGTATTTACATAGCAACATTTGGAGGAAATGAAACCACACTACAGCCAACAGCCAACTGAAGGCTCTGAAATGCTGTTTTGTCGGGTTTGCTAAAGAAAGGGGCTTCCATGACCACGCAGACCTATGCTGCTTGCTTGTCTGCAAGGTTAGTCACCTTGAAATATGTGACAAATCACAGCCACATCTGATCTAGGGGTACAGGTCTCAAAGATATTTGGTTCTTGCAGGTTTTTAGTAAAACTGGTAGCTGGCTGGAGAACAGGAGATGCATTGCTGTTAGAACTGAAGGGAGGACAGCGGTGGCAGAGCCTCAGGCTGTTTCGTATCCACTAGAGCACAGACACAGCAGCAGGCAATGCCTCTGCCCTCCCGCTCAGCACCTCTATAGCTCCAAAGAAGGCCAAGACACGGTGCATCCACAGCCCAAGAGCCAAGTATGGGTAGGAGACAGGGGGATGGAGGAGAGAAGGGAGTGGGAGTATTGCACCTGGGAGATCAAGGGAATTTAGGAAGGAGAAATGAGGATTATGGGATTATCTGGGAGTCTTGTGCAAGTGGGTGAAAGAAGCCTAGGAGCTGTGGGACACAAACCTGTATGCTCTAAATATTCCTCCATTGCATGGAGCTGCTTTGCCATTTTTCCTGATCAAAGACCATTTTTCAAAGGTTGCTGGGGATGCAGAAACCCTTCTAGTGAATCCTCTGCCTCTCTTCATCTCTGTGGGCAGAGGGGCCTTATCTGATCTTTTTCTGGGAATGGATGTCCTGCATCCTTCTTCAAAGGTGCTGGTGGGAACTTTGATCCTTGAAAACATGTGTGCAAAGCTAAGAAGGTTCCTACTCCCCTGTCTACTTTTGGAACCAGCCATCTCTGCTCTTTAGTTGTCTTCTTGGGGCTCAGCAATTTGCCTGAGCTGGCTGAGAGTGTCCTAGTACCTCCAAATTCCCCAGAGGAACTGTTGTAGGGGGGATACAGAATGCAGGGGGGAATCTGAATTACTTCAGTGGAGCTTTGGAGCTCTTCCAGTTAGCAGTGGAGCTCTGAGTGCAGCAATACTGGTGAGACACAGGACTCCCCAGCCCAGAAGGATGGGGGTAGGACTAGGATGAAGCTTCAGAGATCCTTTTGTGCTTCGGTCCCTGTGGAGTTTGCCTGTCTCTTCCAAATCCAGCCTGCAACTCCCCCCCACTGGCATTCACCCAAGCAACCAGGAAAAGGAGAGAGTTTAACAGAAACTGAAATAATCAAATCCCAAAGTCCTCCTCCAAAGCTGATCTTTTATCTGAGGAAAGGAGCAATTCCCAAGCCCCCTCAATGCCTGCTGTGGGTTTGAGCCAAGTACTGACATTATTCAGGAGATGCTCTGATCTCCAGCAGTCAGCGGAGGGTAAAACCCTGGGAGAACTAAAGCAACCTTCCCGTGTTTACTTATTTATTTGGCACTGTGCACGTGGGCATGTTTGTTTGTATGTACAGGGATTTCTAAATTAACACAGGCTTGGATTTCCTTGCTGGTTACATTTTTTTTTCCCCTGGAAAGGCTAAAATGCACTCCCCTAATTTAGGTAGATCTGAGTGCTGGCAGTGACCACACACATCCCAGGTGCTTTCTCAGTGTCTCCATGGATGGCTGGGAAGAGCCCGGGTCTGGCTGGGTGTCCGTGCACTCTCTAACTGTGGGAAGAGCCGACATTTCTGCCTTTTCGTTTCCTGCCAGCACACGATACTGCCAAGGAAACGCGCATGCATCCCCTCCTGGCTGCAAGATTTAATAACCAGTTTACTGAGACAAACGACAGCAGCCTCTCCATGTTCACGGCTCAGCAAACACCGACGCTCGGCCCTCGGGTGCTCCCAGCTCCGCTCTGCACGTGACGCAGACGGAGATGGAGAGCTGCTCCCAGGGGAAAATTACGTCCCCCTGAGATACTCATTTCCTCTGGTTTCCAAGGTCTCTGCCCTCGCAACACATGTCTCTGCCTTCCCCCATCTGCCATCCCACTCCCTGGCCGGACCGTGGGCTTCCTCGGGTTGAGCTTCCACAGCCCCTTGCAGAGAGGGGGGCATCAGTCCAAGAGATGCTGTGAGGATCTGGGTGGTAGAAGCAGAAGTGGACATAGGACATATCTCCAGGGGTCACAGCATGATCCCCTGAGTCCATGCTGACCAAAGAGATGCTTTTTAGGGAAGGCTCATGAACCCAGCACCTCTGCATGGGCCAGTCCTTTCGTGCTTCCCCAGCATCCTCACCCCTGGGCTTAGGGACACTAGGGAGGACATCCCAGCCTAGTCTTTAACATTCATTTATGGCCCTTCTGCCTGCAACTATTTCTCACTCTTTTCCCAACATTCTGATGCTTTCTGATGCCCACTGTGCCAAGGGCTAATTAGTGTTATCTGTTTTAAATTGGTTCCCTGATGGTTTCATCACTTGCTCCCTAGGACTTGGTGAAAGACGGGTCTGCATTTACCGTATCCACCACCTTCATGACCACTTGATACAGCCAAGGGTATCTCAGGGCAGAAGACGGGTCCACGCACTGGTTAGTTCACTGGTATGGATGTAGTTAGTCTCAAGCACGTCCTCTGCTTGATAAATACTCTGATGGAAAAGCACTTGAGAAACATTTGTGGGAATATGCCATCTCTGAGGATCACCGCTCTGTCAAATCTGGCAGGGATTAGCAGGTTCAGAATTTGTTTGGAGAGAAAAGGGGGTGGACAACAAACAGAGAGATACACAGTTGGCATCATTCATAAGAGTCATAGGGAAAACCAGTTTGTGCATCAATAATCAGAATTGATGTCAAGAGAAGGAAGATCAGGACAAAGAGGGAAATTTTACGAGGCATAATTAATCAGATCCACCAAATAAATCACAGCTCTGCCTCTGAGGAAGCCAGAGAAGCAGAGAGGCAGAAAACGAATCTGAGCCTCTCTCTCTTCCCATACCCAACATGTAAATTCATCCTGAGCAATTTCTGGAGCAGCAGAAGGTCAGTGACTGGTTTGGAGGCCCGAGTTTCTGACTACATCACGATGCAGATGTGCTTCCCGGCTGGCAGCCGCGCAGCTCCCACTGCAGCAAATGAGCTCAGAATACAAATAGAGAGGGGAAGGGGAAGGAGCACACTCTTCCCTTGACAAGAGAGCAACAGGGAGACAAAAAAACCCTTCCATGCTGAATTAACTCAATTTTGTCTCAAGCTGCAACCCCCTACCTATCTCCCTTTGCTTCCCAGAGCAAAACGCCTCGTTGAGATTTCCTTGTTGGGGTAAAAGGAGGCTGGAGGAGGAGGAGAGGATTAGCTTGGGGTTGTTTTTTGCTTGAGCTGGAAGCTGCTTGCTTTGGAAATGATGTTGCCACTCAATAGCCAGAATGGCCTTGGTCCTCCTCACATCTCGCCCCCAGCTCAGGTGCCTTTTGGGAAGGACTGAGGGGATGATGAACCTCATCTCAGGGCTGAAAACGTCCCAAGGAAAACCTTACATGGATGGCAGAAGCGTAAAAGTGGGGCCCAATATAAAGACGCACCCCCAAAATGAGAACCTGAGGAGGGAAGGTTGCTTTCATCCTTTCCCATTGAAATCCTGTGCCCGCTTGGCCATTGCCATGCTAAGGATAACCACTGCTGTTGCCCGGACTGATGAGCCAGTAAAGGCTCTTGGGGTGATGACATCCATCCTTCGGGACCCGGATGGAGAACCACGGCTTTGTGTAAGTGACCTTGCAGATCTAAACCAGCTACACATCTGTTTTATGGGCGTTGGTACCTACACACCACAACCTTGGAGTATAAAGCAGCTGCCCGCAGAAGTGATTGCCTTGGGAGCTTTTGCGGTGGTTTTAAAAAGTTCGGAGGTCCTCTAAGCTCAGGCATGTAGGAAGTAAGCCCAGCGCCCACGCTTACCAGCTCTGGGTTTTGCAGTAATGGAGTTGGGTAAGTATCTCAACAGTCACTATGAAAAACCCAGGAAAAATAGGAAGGTGGTGCCCAGAACAGTTCTGGGAGTGGTGCGCGTGTGGGTGCAGCCCCGGAGGCAGACGGATGCAGTGAACCAGCTCCATTCCAGAAAGGGACATACCACCAAAAGGGCATTTGGGGGTCACTCCTTTGTCATCCTTGAGGAGCAATGCAAAAGTCAACTCCTGCTCACTGTGGACTTGAAGTTTGTTTGTATATAGTGCTCCCAAAACCCCACAGCAGCCAGGAGAAGGCATGCCCTTGGATACAGCCAGTGGAGGACGAGCACTAACAACTGAGCAGACAAATATCTGGGAACATGACTAAACAGTAAGGCAGGACCAACAGAGTTTTTATTTATTCCCTCTTTAATTACATCCTCTCTTTTAATAAGATCTACATTGATACAGAGGACAGATGGGTGAGCTGAGACCATTTTCTCCCCCCTTTCCACCTTATTTCTACAAAAAAGATGCTACAAGGAAAGGCAAATATTTGGCTGTTTGGGATGCAGAGGAAGGAGAAACTGAAAGGCGAGCCAGCGAGCGGCTCCTCGCTCAGGCAGGGCTTTCTGCAGCACCAGCACTATCCTCCGACTGTCCAAGGGGCTGGAGTAGGGGTTTCTGGCAGCCAGCTGGAAGGCAAGACTGAATGGAGAATATCCGCACCCTTTTCAAGTGCACACCCTTATCTCAGCCCCGCAGCCGAGGGCATTTCAGAGAAAAAAGGGTGTTGGAGGGGATGCCGGGGAGGGGAGAGGAGCTGGAGAGCAGCAGTGCAAGGAGCGGGCTCCGGAGACTGTTGTAGAGCAGGAGAGGGGGGTTTGGGGACGAAACGTGCCACGAGGATCCGTCCTCTGGCAGCGGCTCTTGCTTGGGGAGGTGCTACCCCAGAGCATCGGCATGTTCAGCTCTGGAGCCTGGCTCTACCCTTCGGCGCTTCTCGAGGAAACATCCTGAACATGAAAATTCAAATGAGTGTTGCAAGTCAGCCACACGACAGTACCAGCCTCGCACACCCATGCACGCGTGCTCACACAAGCGCACAACGAGGCACGTGCACGCTGGTGCTCGCACACATGCACATGCATGCACACACACGGGGCGGCACGCGCCCGCACGCATGTAAACGTTGTGGTTAGTGTTGACCACAAAGCACGTGCATGTGTAAACTGCATTCACACACACGCTGCTGCGTTCAACACACAGAGTGATACACATATGTGCACAAGCGTTGTGGTACACACACAGACTGTTTATTGTCCTTACGGACCTGTATACACACACATACGAAGTCTGTTACACACGCAAGCGTGTTCAGCATAGTCTATGGGTGTTGCACACACGTGTGGTACACCCGTCCACGCACCGTGGCACACGCAGACACAGGCACCGTGGTTCACATTGTGGTACACACGCACTCATGCCCAGCAGATACATCACGCTTCTGCAAAGCCGATCTGCAGCCAGAGATCTCTTTACATGTCTGAGGCCAATTAATGCCTTCTGGCAGCCATGCGAATAAATGATAATCCCTTTATAGCTGTGCATGGAGCCCCCAAAACCCCGGACTCTTTGACATGTGATTGCTTTTCTGGATGCTTGATGCCAGCTCTGACTCCTCGTACTTCACGGAGAGCATCCTCGCCTGGGCTGGCGAAGGCAGCCGTGCCCTCCGGGAAGCCAGCATCGCATTTGGCTTTACTGGGGTGGCTTTCCTGATGCTCTCAAAACCAGGGCTAAATAAAAAGCAATTACTCAGAGGAAGGCACAGATTTGACCCCATCCTCCTTGGTCCAGGTAGACAATGGCATCCTGGACATGTCAAGGTGAAAAATGTGCTCATGAACTTATACCCTGGGACTTGGAGACACGGGAGATGCGAGGAGGGACATTTTCATGTAGGGAGGAGTGTTAACGTCTGCATTGCAGGCAAATAGGAGGGCTTCCGGCGTTTGTTTGGGGTCTGGGGATGTCCTTCAGCCCACATGGGCACCCGAAAATCCGGACTATACCATCTGCTCCTGGGAATCTGCCCTTCCCACACCGCAAACGCAGCATGATCTGGAATACGCAGGTGGCCCTGCGGGACAGCACGGCCGGGCCCGAGCTGCAGCCAGCAGCACAGCAGTGTGCCGTGGAGCAGCATCTCTGGCGTAGGGACATTGCCTCCTTATTTCCCAAAATATCTTATATCAGCAAATTTTGGCTCTTCAGTCTGGCACAGCCACTGGACAGATGGTTGCAGGAGACAGCTCAGCTATGAAGGCAGCTCCGCCATGCTCAAAACCATCCCTTTTCCCTCTGCTTCCAGGCAAGGAAGGGGATGATTCACACAAAATCCATGGCAACCCGGCCAGCAGCCTCGGAGCCGGCTCCTCGCTCCCTCCCCTCCTCGGCGCGCCTTTGTCTGCCGCCGGCACATCCCTCAAGCCCTCACTGCTTGCTCTCCTGGATTTGAGGCAGCTGGCTTTGCCCTTCTCTTACCCCCAGGCAGTGCTGGCTGGGCACAGAAGATGCAGGTTTCTCCCTCCTGCAAGAGACTTACCCGTAAGAGACACCTTTGCTCCTTTCCCCCCGCCCCCAGCGCTACAAAACCCACCGGTGATGCGCGCAGACGCTCGCTGGGAGCAAGCAGCAAGCCGGCATGGTGAGCAAGGGCTGGTGTGCATGCAAGCCTGCAAAACGGAGCCAGAAAACTCCTGGGGAACCTCTCTGTAGGAAGCTAGGCAAGGGCTAATGCTGTCAAGATTCATGGCTTGCTCTGGAGGTGGGTAAATAACCTGGACTGCCACCCCCAAGCTGATGATGTCCACCCGCAAACAGCCCAGTGGAAAAAATCAGCCTGTGACTGCAAAAATCTTCTCACCAGCAACCCAGTAATTAAAACTCAGGGTGTTCCCTGAGAAGAGACCCCACAATAACGCAGAGACCCATGAGGTTAAGGGCACTCCCTATCAGCGAAGTGACGTGCTTTCCCTCCGGGACCCTCCGGGGAACCATGAGAGCTCATGCTCAGCCTGCCGAAACAAGCCTGGAGTCCATGACTTGCACGCAAGCTGAGTCCTGCAAGTTCAGCCTGCAGAGGACAAACCAGGGGATTTTACCACCTTTCCAAGCGAAAACAGGCCAGAGGGAATCCCAAAAAACCCCTCTCTGAATCCCCTCCTGATGAACCTACTCCAGACATGAAATGTTGCCTCTTTTAAGAGCAGCCCTTGAATCCACCCATCTCCTGCACTGCTCAGGCAGCTTCCCCCAGGAAAACAACCTCCTCTGCAACGTCTGAAAACCCTCCAGGTACCTGGACGCGATGAACTGAATCTTTGCATCCCAGGAAGAGC
>NW_010532785.1:12983-13452 GCF_000687285.1 Phaethon lepturus
AAAGACTCCTGGCTTTCCCCTTAGCAACCCCCCCGGGAGACTGGGGTGAGCCCCCGAGGATCCCTGTGCTGGCAAGAGCCCCCCGAAGCCTGGCCAAGCAGCCCAAGGTCCCTCTGGCTGGTGCCGGCACGAGCTGGCAGACAACCACGGCAGCGGGAGCACCATCCCCTCGGCATCGCCCGGAGGCTTCGTCTTCACAACCCTGAGTGCAGCCCCAGGGGAGGGCACGGAAAAGGGGCGACTCTTTGCAGCCGGGGCTGGGGCAGGACATTTCTCGAGGTCCCGCAGGAGGGGCTCGGACGCCTGGCGCGATGCTCTCCTCCTCTCAGCCTGCCAGCGGTCTCGCTGAAGCTGGTAACGCTGCTTCTGCTTAAAGATAAGCGTGTGCCGGCAGCCTGGGCTGGCTGGAGCCCAGCGCCAGCACAAAGAGGGCTTTGTACGAGCGGGATGCGCAAGGCGATGGGGCCGA
>NW_010532785.1:13513-26027 GCF_000687285.1 Phaethon lepturus
GGGGGGGAGCCGCTCCCCGAGGAAACTGGAGGCCTGTAGACAAAACAGGTCCCCCGGGAGAAGCTGAAAGGGGACCTTTCTTTCTTTGCTTTTAAGGGGAGACGGAGGAGAGCTGCACATCGTAATTAATGAGCCGCAGGTGATCAAACCGCAAAGGGGCGCGGGGGGACCGGGGAGGCAGGGGGAACACCCTCCGCAGGGCACTGCTGGGGAAGAAAGGCGAGCTGAGCTGGGAGGGGAGGGAGGCTGAGCCGCGACGGCGTCTCTCAGACCTGCCGGGCTGGCGCCCATCAAAACCCTTATTTCCTACGGGCTGTGGCGCTGAGAGCCAGGCTTGAGGCAGACTCTCCTGCCGGTTAGAGCAAGAGGAGAGGAAGGCAGCGTGATATCAGGGGAAAAGCATGTCCCTAAGTCCTTGGCCAGGCTGGGCTGGATGTCTGGCCAAGCCGAAGAAACACAGGCTGGGCTGGTGCTTGGGGGGGGGGGATCTGCAAATCCCACTTGCCACAAGCATCGGCTGAAGCACTGCAGATGAACTTCTGACGAATGCAGGACTCGGATTCAGGCTCTGTAGCTACCTCTATGCTAGTAAGTAAAACAGGTCAGGACCTATCCTTTGGTCCCAAGAACCAAGTGGCATGCTATAGATGATGTTGTCCGTATGATGACATCCGTACCTGCAGCTAAACACCCTCCCCGGGCAGGGCAGCTGTACCAGACTGCTGCTGGAGACCAGCCCATGCTACCGTCAGTTCCCAGGTGTGGTTTGGGAAAGCACCGCTGGTACGTGCCAGGGAGCACGGGGCTGGTTCTGGGGCTTGCCCTTGGCTCTGTTTTCTTTGCTAGTTAGACACAACGTGTAGCTCCACTAGCAGCACAAGCCGGTGCTGAGGAGTTGAGAGGTCCTGCCCTGTTCCCTCCTTCCTACCCCTCACCCGTGTGTTGGCACACACGTCTGTGCAGCCATGTGGGGAGCCAGAGTGATGAACACATCTAGGTTTTAACTAATGTGGCTAAACCACGCAGAAAACCCAAGGTGTAAAGTCAATCCTGCCCTGCCATGCTTGGGTCTTCATATGGGAGAGAAGGAAAAAAGTGTGGAGGGTGGTTAGCAAGCAGGTAGGTTGGCACCTGGAAGGGATCCAAGCCAGTTCTGAGCAGGACTGTCCCTGTTTCTAACCCAATTTTTTTAGGAAAGAAAAAGTTACAACATCAGGGTCTGTGTGTGTGTCCGTCTTTACCACCCTTGCCTTCCCCTCACTAACTTTCAGGCTCGTTAGCTGTCCTCGATCAGGATGCCTGTCCTCATCCCCATCAACATACTTGGCCTGCTGCTCATAAATGTGGAGGAGCAGAGGACAAGCGTAGTCAGGGGTGGCAGTTTGGTCTCTTGTAGTTGCCAGACGACTGGGCTTGCATCTGGAGGGAGGTTTGAGAAGACAAGCTGCGGATTGAGGACTCTGGACCTCAGGAGAGTTAGCTTCAGTTCTTTGGGGAACTGGGAGGTTGCTATGAGGGGAGAAGATGTCCAAGACAGCTGGCTGATTTTTTTAAAGAAAACTTATTCAGAGCTTGGGAACAAATCCTGCCTTTGCAGATGAAAATCAGGAATTTCAGCACAAAGCCTGCTTGGCTAATTAAGATGCTTCTTAGTGAACTGAGCTGCTAAAAGAAATGGA
Organism: Phaethon lepturus; assembly: GCF_000687285.1. NCBI lineage: Eukaryota > Metazoa > Chordata > Aves > Phaethontiformes > Phaethontidae > Phaethon > Phaethon lepturus. The sequence continues at coordinate 15,193 of NW_010532785.1, forward strand.
AATAAGGAGAGAAAATGAAAGAAGAGTGCAAATGCATTGCTTGGGCGCTTAGGGATAAAAGCAGAAAGGCTAAAGACCAGCTGGAGCAAAGACTGTCCAAGGGATGCTAAGAGTAACAAAAAGAGGGTTTGCAAGTGTTTTAATAGCATACTTCAGTGGAAATGTAGGTTGATGGGTGGATGGGGGAATAGCCTGGTGACAGATGATTATGGAAAGGGTTGAATGCCTTTTTGCCTCAGTTTTTACAGGTCAGACTTGCTCTGAGCCTCTGCACATAACAACAGCATTTGGGAAGCGGAAGAACAGCCAGCAGTGGGGGAAGAAAAAGGTTAGGTACTGTTTAGTGAAATTAAATGTATTTACATCCGTGAAACTGGATGAGATTCATCCTAGTGCTCTGACAGAGCTCTCTGATGTGATTGTGAGGCTGCTGCCTGTCATCTGCAAAAAAGCATGGTATCTGGCCTCTGTCCACCCGTCAGGTGTCTCCAAGCATTATACATATCTTACAAAAGGGAAGAAGGAGGATGTAGAGAGCTATAGAGGTCAGCCTCATCTTGGGCCCTGGAAAGATCATGAAGCATGTCCTCCAGGAATTCATTTCTGGATATATGAAGAGCAAGAAGACAGGGACCCAGGGACCCCAAGCTGCAGGGCATGGTTCTATGGAGGCTGGTGTACAAACTGCTCTGCAGAAGCAGATGTGGAACTTCCAGGGGAGAGAGAGCAGACAAAGGCATCTGCTTTTCTTCTTCGGTGGCAATGACTTTACATTGGGGCCAGGAAGAAGGCTTGCATTTTGGGGGTATGACGAAAATCCCTTAAGTCCTGGTGTTAAATCATTTCCTGCTCTGCCAGAACCCTGAAAGAGAGAAGAAACTGCAAATGATGGGGCAAATTTCCCCTCGCGCTGTGATACGAGACAAATCTCGAGGCTTGCATGCCCTTGCTCATCCCAAAGGAATAGCTGGACAACCATGAGGAAGACAAAGAGACCCTGCAGGAGATATGGGCTTGCTGTGGCTGCTTCAAGGTGAGCAAGCCCAGCTAGCTGGTTCCCAGTGTCTCTGTATATTTTGCATTTAACAGTCACTGCTGAAGGCATAGAAATGGAGAGATACCCAGAGTTTCCACTCTCCTGGGGACTGCCCTGGTGTCCCTTCTGGCCTGGTTATTCTCAAACAAAGCTCACCTCAGGGGAGCCTTCTTCCCTCTGGATAAGAAAATGGAAAAAAAAATGTATAGGAAAATGGTGAAAACCCCAAAAAAGGGCTGTTCCCAGGCAGTGTGGCTGCCTATATATAGCCAGCCCCTTGATGAAACTATCCCCTTTGCCCGGGGCACGGGCTCAGCTTGGCTGTTGTGTGGCATCATGGCTGATCCCACCCAGGGGACACTGTGGGGGATCTTTCATTTCCTTTTGGTGCTTGTTTTTTGCCTGCAGGAGGGATTTCTTGGAACACTGCAAACCATCCTTTAGAGAGGTGCTAGAGGCTGCCGCTCCTCCCTGTAGGGCCCCTTGAGCTTCCTCCCTCCACCGTCCTGTCCTCCTACATGACAAGGAACCCTCTGATAAACAATTCCCTTTTTTTTTTGCTGATTGCATCTTGTTACCAAGATGTCTAGGGAGCATCCTGGCATCCCTGCAACCACCACTCAGAGTAGACTGGCAGCTAATGAAGTTAATTAAGATTTTATAGTCACCTTTCTTAACAAGCTGGCTAAACTTTCCCATGGGGATCTGAGAGGACTGGGGTCCTCTGTCTGTGTTGGGTGGGCTTAGAAGAGACCCAAGCAGGGAAGAGCAACTTCTTTAGGGCTTTGCAAGGTTTTGTGCTGTGGCTGTGTTTGTGCTAGCAAACCAAATGGCTGAGGAGCATTTCCAGGTGCTGGAGTTCAACTGTTCAGTGGTCATCACAGTCCTTGGTGTGGTTTAGGTATGGGACAACAGTCCCCAGGCAAGGTTTGGGAGCTTGCCTGTGTCAGAGACCATTCCTAAGTTGTAGTTTGTCTGTGGCTGCCCTGTTTTGTAGTTAATAATATGGACTCGGCCAGATTGGCCACTTGACCTTAGGTCCTGGTTACTGGTGGAGATGTAGCTCTTGGTGTTCCCCTCCAAATGAGTGATTCTACCTCTGGGTGGGAGGTTTGTACGTCATGAATCAAGAAAACTTTGTCTCTACTGCCTTGGCTTAAAAGTGTGCTAGGGAGCTGTCCCTGCACGAGATTTATGAGTCTTTAGTGATTGCTGCTTTATTAGAAAGGTTTATTGCACACTGTCCTGACCATGTTTCTTCATGCAGATGTTGCATCTCTATTGGTGAACTCAACAGCACCAGGATCCCTCCTCTGTCCATCAGACTAACTGATATGGCCCAGACAGGTTCATATGGTTAAACCTTCATACCCCAAAAGAGGTAGCTGCACCCAGATTGCCTGTTGGGGATGGTCCCTGGCTTACACCAGCTCCTGAGCCATACCTGCTGTTTGAGTCGGTTCTAGCTGGACTGAACCAACACCATGCTCTCTGATAATCGAGCAGGCAGAGCTAACCCTTGGCAAGCCACATGCCAGAGCCACCACGGCTGTGGCTGGAATTGGCAGCATGGGAAGGGGAACAGGGTTAACAAGCTGCTGGTTTCACAGGATGACCTTACAGCATTAAGAACTTGATCCCTCTGATTTGGTTAAAGGCCTTGCAACAGGCTTCCAATTTTAATTCACCTGCAGCACAGGATTTTGTCTAAAAGCCCAGTACCAGCAGCTCCCAGGGTGGCAAAGCACATGCTGAGCATGCCAAGGTGTTCACATCTGAGAGGCCAGAAGGCCCTCGGCTGTATCTCAGGCTGAGCAGCCACAGCATGGGACATTCCACGTCTCGTTTTCCACCTTATAATCAGAGGTTAATTGGTCTAACTACCTTTCTGGGGTGGTAGGAAGGAGCTGACCTTTGTGGATCTCCCCAGAGCTCTGTTAACAGCGTTCCTGCTTCCTGTTGAGCTGTCTCCTTAGCTACCCAGGCTGCAAGCTAAAGCAGCTGGGGGAAACTCCTTCTGCCTCCCTGAGCAATCCCCATCCTAAAGAAATCCCCTCGTAGCACATGGCATTTTTGGAGCAGCTCCTTCCTCCCCCATTGTTCCCAGGGAGGAGAGACAATGATCTAAGAATGCAAAGCTCTTGAAACCCCTCCAGAAAGCTGCAATTTATGAGCAGCCTGTTCCAACTGGCAGAGGGAAATCGTCAGTGGAACAAAAACATTGTGTAATAGCCCCCCTCCTCCTCCTCCTCCTCTGAGGGGCTGGTGGGGGGGAACTGAGAAAGCCACCAGCGAAAGGGGGTGTCAGGGAAGGGGCAGCGGTGAAGCACTGGGCATCTTCTACCAATCTCTTGCGGCTTGGGCATTGCAGATCTCTCGCGGTGGCTGATCCTGAGCGTTTTGAAGCACATTGAGGTGCTGAAGGCAACGGTGACCAGGATGGTTTGGCTGCCCCAAGGATTGGACCACAGGAACATCCACCTTTTGCAAGGGTGGGGTAAGTCCAGGTCTCAGCTGCTCTGAACGAAGGGTGCATGGAACTGGTCTCTTGGTCCTTCTTCATCTTCTCCCAAGAAACTTCTCTTCTCCCAAGTAACCAGCGGTAGAATGAGAGGAAATGGCCTCAAGTTGCACCAGGGCAGGCTTAGATTGGATATTAAGAAAAATTTCTTCACTGAGAGAGTGGTCAAGCGTGGGCACAGTCTGCCTAGGGACGTGGTGGAGTCACCATCCCTGGAAGTGTTCAAAAAATGTGTGGACGTGGCGCTTCAGGACATGGTTTAGGGGGCATGATGGTGTTGGGTTAATGGTTGGACTTGATGATCTTGAAGGTCTTTTCCAACCTTAATGATTCTGTGATTCTGTGATTCATAAAATAGATTAAAAGGATGAGAGATGAAAGCCTGAAATCAGGAGTTTGCCCCAAATCTGATCATCACTTACCTTACAATCCACATCCAACCACTGCAGCCCAGGGCTTAGCTTCACATGAGTGCAGTCATCAGAGGCTCAGGGGTGTCCCCTGGTCGGAGCGGGGAGGGAGATGCCAGTGTTTTCCACCTTTCCAGATTTCCCAGATAGAAAGGAGGCTGGCAAGGATTTCAGGAGTGGTTTACACATCTTCCAGTGCCACTCCTCCTTTGGGCTGCTGCATGGCTCCTCTGGACACCGGCTGGGTTATAAGCAGTGCCCAAGGGGTGGTTTCTCCCCAAGGTTTAGGGATGCCTCGTCCCCTTGTGCGCAACTCCTCAGACATGGCACTTTGTTGTAGAACATGCAGTGAAGAAAGCGAGTTTGATTCTGGTTTTGGTGTGTAGCCTGCCACCTCCTCCTTGAAATCCCTTTTTTTCTATCCCCCCTTCTGTCTTTCTTCATCTAAAAAAAACTACACTTAGTGTGTCAGTGTGTGAAAAAAAAAAAATACCACCACAACATGCTGGGAATACTCCAGCTGGGGTTTTTTTTTCAGATATATATAAAAAAGAAAAGGTTAGAATGTGATATGTCTGATAGCAGAGGCAATTTGAAAATTCAGTCTTTAAGTCCTTAAACATGTCATTCCCTGGTTTTCCCGGTGTAAGCGGGACCTATCGGGGCATTTCTGTGATGATATCTCTATCGAATTTCATCAAGGGTTATATGGAGGCAATTGTGGGAGATGCCAAAATACAAATTACTCCCTGAATATATGATACCACTTCCCAGTGCCAAAAGAGGGAGGAATGACTCTCCCAGGAACAATGACCCTTTTCATCGTTGCTGCACTGGGGCTGTGACAGACGAGCAAGGTCTTGTCCATTAATGTGTTGTGGCAGATCATGCCAGGGAGCGTGGCCAGCTGACCCTAAGTTAAAATGTGTAAAATTGCTTTGTGCTTCCTCTTAATTGACCCAAAGGAAGTCAGAAATCAAGCTGGGCAAATTCATTTTTAACTTGATTTCTTCATGCTGAAAGATATATAGAGCTATGGGTTTACTAAAACTTCAGGGACTGGGTCTAGCTGGATGCATGTCTGTTAGCCACTGAAAGGCAGAAAGTAGAAAAGTTTCATTAAGGCTATTTCAAGGAAAATATTTTGTCTGTTTATTACAAAAGAGTGTTTGAATGAAAATGAGGTGTTAATGGTTTCAGTTTTAAATTAATATTAAATTAATATTTTTAGAATTATTTTAAGGAAAGGCAAAATGTAACCAATTAAAATACTAGACTGACTCCCCCCATCCAAAATTTGCATATATGTGAGCATTTTGGGGCAAGAAAAAATAATCTGAAATTTGGTCTTCTAGTTAGCCTGGAAAAATCCTTGGTCTTCCAGTCTGGCCATTTAAATTAAAAATGCAGTTAATTATTCACATGGACTAATCTCAAACTTGCTCTTTAATTTCAGCAAGGAACACGTCTTCCTGCTGGGCGGCTGCAGACAACCCTTGAATCAACGTCCAGTAGATCCCTGCTTCAAGGAGATGGAGCAGCAGCCAGCCCCACAATGCCGCTGGTGCTCCAAATGGAGATACCACAGCCTTGATTCAGCGGTCCATACGCATGGTCGTATTAAAGGGTATTTTCAGGCTGGTCCCCAGAAGCATCAACCTTGGTTGCCACCAGCCTTTCAGCGGGCATCGTAGCTCAGCTAGGAAAGGAGATGTGGTTCTAGGACACTTGTACAAGGAGAGGAACCAGCAGTTGAGGGCACAACTCATCTCACTGCAGACAGGTGAGATCTGGAGGCTTCTTTCTGGGAATTTTTTGGTGGGAACAGTGACCTGTACTCATGTTTTTCAAGGCCTACTCAACCTTTGGATAATTGGGTTTTTTTTAAACAAAGTTCTTCAAAAATGAGACACATTTCTATTTATTTTTCTTCCCTAGCTTGATATATTTTTAAGTGCCTGGACCCACTTTTGACTCGGTGTCTGACTAACAAAACAGGACCTAACATAAAAGAGTGATTATTTCTGTTTTTTGGCTTGCTTTCCAATACGTTTTCGTCCAAATACGTAATAAGTGCTCCTACCTTAATTTCTTCCGATGTCCTCCAGACTGCAAGGCAGAGCAATTGCTGATGGAGCCATAGGGGTGTCCCAGTGATGTGTATGGATAGAGAAACCTGACTGCAAACCTTGAACACACTAGATAGGTGCTTCCCCAACCGCTCTCCAGGCAGAGCTGGAGCCATTGAACAGAGTGAGAGACCAGAGGCAGGAATCAATACAGACATAATTTTATAATTAAAAAATTGTGCATTTCAATGAACAGCTGGCAGTTATAACCATCTCCCATTCCACTTAATGCAGAAAATACATGTCTGGAACCCAGACGTCTGTTATTCCTAATGCCATATATAATGACCTCCTAAAACTGTGCTTGTACTAACCTCCTGCATTCAGCTACCAGACAAGAGCCCAAAGGTAGGCCCACCTATAGTCAACTCTAGCTGACCCTATAGAGAACTAGTCCCCCTATTCCAAGGCATTACTTGCACTGAAAAGTCACCATTGTTATCTTTTGATCAAAACTGCCTCTGAAAATCAACATGTGGGACAGGAATTAATTTTTATTTTCTTAAAAAAAGTAAATATATATTAAAGAAGAATTTTAATGAGTTGGGTTGTTTGGGTTTTTTTTCTTTTTCAAGATGTCCATGGGGAAGTAAGGCTATTTCTCTACTAGTAAACTAAATGGCATCGTGGCCCATTGTCTGGTCCGAAGGCCAACTGGCAGTCTGGCCACAACTCAATTAAACCTTCACTGCCAGGGCAGCACAAGATTCAGCACCCAGGCATGGCACCGATTAACTTACTAGTACAGATAGAGCTCCAGTGCCCAAAATACCTCCTCCCTTAGCAGAAAGAAATGGTATTCAGTGAGCTTTGAAGTGGAGAGGGAAGCATCACCAAGGGGTTATGTCCTATAGGGTTAGACAACTGAACTCAGCTCTAGAGTCTCCTGTCAGTCCCCAGCCCCACGTGGCTATGAACCTCTTTGTGATGTTAATTTGTTCCTCCCACAGACACCTGTGGAGGCAGAACAAATTACTTGTCTTCTCTGCATTGACCTAAGCTCTCTGTGGAAACCCCCAGTCTTGAAGCCTCGTGGCATCTTCCCAGACACGGCAGAGTCTCATCGGCTTCTGGTTCACATCATGTTTGAGAACAAAGATGTGGGTCCACCAAGCAACCTCCCAAAGGAGGCATCCTGCGGGCTCACGTGCATACACACAACAACTTACGCACACACACAGCTTACAGACACAGTCAGTTACAGGCACGTCAACATGGCCATGCAGCTTTCAGCTCAGCACTGCCTTGCATCTCCCACTCCTCCCCAGGGCTTGGGCTGGTGCTGCATGGACACAGTCACATTCAGTCAGCCACAGAGCTCTGGGTTCGGGCACGTGGCAGAGAGCAGAGCTGGTCTGGGGCGATGGGTTGAGAGATTGCACCACTCCGATATGGTCAGGAGAGGTGTCGGCACAGGAGGGACAGCCACGCTCCCTCTAGACAGCCTGTCTTGGGTGCCAGGTGTCCCAAGATTGCCATGGCTAGACCTCTTGAGTCCCTGCCCTTGCTGGGCTACACCACAGGCAGGTGTGCAGCTGTGTGCACCAAAAGGCAAGAAAATATAACATCCATCTTACATACTGCCAAGCAGGGAGGGAATTTCATGTGTTTGCTGGAGGTCCAAAGCTCATCGCAGCAATATTTCTCCCTTTACTTTTATAGTCACACTGTATGTTCATTATACAAAAGTCCCTTTTCTCGTCTTGAAGTTCCCTTCTCTGATGGATGTGTGTTGCTACAGAGGATCCAGGATTTGCTGGTGCTGCAGTTGGAGGAATGTCAGCCTGGGGGTCATTCCTCTGCTGTGAGATGCCTTGGGTGTAAGTTACCTCCTTTGCCTTACTGCTTGTGGGGGTAACCACACAGTGTCTTGTGGCCACTGCTACAACAATATCAGGAACATGTATTGCTCTGGGTATAACTTCTAGGGCACACAGGCAACTTCTGGCTGGCTGGAGTTTCTGTAAAAATCTGTCCAACATCTGTCCATAATTTATACCACAGGCAAAAATAAGCTAGAGTACACTGGACTCAGAGCAAGTCAACAAACACATCTTCTCACCACTTCTTGGGGCTGTATACCATTTAATCCATGGTTCCTCACCTGCTGGGAGGGCTCCTTTCCACTGGAAATCAGCTTCCCACCTGAAATAGTCCCATGGACCCTGTGCTTGGGCCAGCAGAGGCTGAGGATCAATACCCATGGAAACATCCAGGGAAGAGAGTGACTGAAGACATGGCTCTAGCCTGGGAGGAGGTAAAGGGGAAGGGAAGAGGGATTTTGCTTTGCTTTGTGGCTGATCTTTGACCCCCTCCTTTGATTTTTGAGTACAAAGAACCATACTGGAGCTGCGTCCTCTTAGTTACTCTGGGGGGAAGAGAAGGAGAAGGGACTTCGCAAAGGAGCAGGCTAAGTGCACATGTTGGGTTCAGATGCTCTCCACGCTTCCTCCATGCAGGTTCTGTCTTCTCGACGAGCACCTCTGTGCTGCCTCAGTGCCCAGCTCTGATGCTCTACCCTGCCACCAAGACCAGCTGTTGGTTCCCTGTTTGCTCCTGTTCCCTCTGCCCCTCTTTGGCCTCTTTTTGCCCAGCCATCAGGCGGAGAGAGCCCTGGCGCTGCCCAGTCCTCTCTCTCTTTCTCCCCCATCCTTCCCTCTTCTTCCCCCCTTCAGCACAGCGAGAACCGGCGGGAGTTGATGTTCATCTTGGTGACCCCGATGAGCTTGAGTGGGGTGGAGAGACTGAAGGAGCTCATGAGAGGGAAGTCGCAGAAGAGGTCGGAGAGCTCGTCCCTCTCCTCCAGCTCATATGTGGCATCATTGAGCATGCGCTGGTGCAGGTGGCAGGTCTGCTCGATCTTCAGCTTGTTGATGTCACTGCGAAGGCGCATGAGCTGCCTTGCCAGTTGCTGGTCCTGCAGGCGCATTTCTGCCTGAAACACAAGATGAAGGGTGGAGAGGGAAGAGAGTATTGGCAAGGGAAGAGCAAATTTGCTCATCATGCTGCTCCCTGCTAGAGGATTCACCAAATCATTGGAAATGTAACTCATCTAGAGGTGTCACCCCATTGCAAAGAACTGGGAGGGAGATGGGTGTCTTCCAGGCCAGCAATGCATGCCAGTCAAATACCAGCTCAGGATGGTGAATTTTTAGCGTTCAGGAAGCCTGTACCTCCTCAGGTTTTCACGAGAACCAGGAAACTGGAGTTAAAGCCAGCCATGCCAAGGCTCTTGGCTTAGTTATCCATCAGCGCAGGCTTCATAGCCTCCAGCTCAACCTCAAGCAAAGCCCAAATTAATTTTGTTCATAAGGGAGCAGCCACAGTGAGAAGTAGCAATTAGTGGTGGAAAGGACCAATTAAATGAACCCCAGAGAACCGATCCCCAAATACTCAGCCTGGGTTTCCAGCCTGCATAAATCAGAGTTGGTTCACAACAGCCAAGAACGTGGCCCTCCACATCCCCTGTGGCTTATCTCGCTGAAGTGGCTCTCAGGGTGGGACCTCCACCTTTTCCCACAGGAGAGAGAACGACTGTCCTGCAGGCTAACAAGCTAAGTGTTTTGAGGTTTTTTTCCTCCCCTGGCACCTAACTTCAGAAGGTGGAAGATTCAGAAGTGATGAAAGAAAAGAATTTGTTTGTGGTTTTTTTTTATTCCAACTTATAACTAAACAGAAAATTTATTGCCACAAGATATTGGGAGTGGTGAAGGAAGGAGGGGAACACTTGGTGCAAGAATCAGCCTTTGTCTGGGGAACAGAAGCAGGTAGCATTGCAGCAGCAGATGCCAAGAAGACAATCCCCACGTCTCACCCCACATCCCTCCTCACAAAAAAGCAACAAACCACAAGCCTGAGAGAAAACAGAGTAGTGGGAGAGAAGCTGAACAGCTCTTAGCCAACCCTGAGGCTTAATTAAACCTCTCTGTAACTACTGGAGACAAGCAGGAAGCAAAACTGTCTGGAAAACAGTCCTACATCTGCCCCGACGCGATATCGTGCCTCTCTCTCACAGGTTGCCTCCTTCACAGGACAGGACTGGTGCTGGAAGGAGCCCCTTGGTACCAGGGCTCCTGATTTTGTTTTGTTTGGGGTTTTTTTCCCCTCCCAATGTCTCACTGGGACTTCTCAGTGCATGAGACGATGCCCTGAGCTCATCTCCAGCTGCACCGTGGAGCTGCCCTGACCCCAAATCCACCCTTTACCTTCCTCCTTTGATTTGCGTCACTGGTTTCTTGGCTCCCTGTGGTTTGAACCAGCTCAGTAACAGACCCAGACTACAGCTACAGCAGGATGTTAAATAGAGCACTGCAACAAAGCCTCTCCACTTGATTGCGGGCAAGGTCCCTTGAGCTGAGGCCAGCTCCCGCAGTCCTAAGCAATTCCACCCAGGCACTCTTCAGGAGTTAACACAGAGGGGTTCATCTCAGGAGGCACTGGGGATACAGCCACCTCGCCTGGATTTTAACAGCGTGGAGGTGGCCAAACCATAGCAGCTTGCCTTCAGGCCTGAAAACGAGCTGTTCAGTTTACAAGTACAGCTCTGGGGGTTGGGGCGTAAATTTATTCCTGATCTCGTGACTTGTATGTGAAACTGCAGTAGGGAAGAGCGAAGGAAAATTCCACCTCTGGTATTTCTACATGTGACCTTCCTGGTGCCTGATGCATGGGCTGCTGCAGAGAGGCCGTGCAGGATTGACCCTGGCTGGACGCCATGTGTCCACCAAAGCCTCTATCAT
>NW_010532786.1:0-67274 GCF_000687285.1 Phaethon lepturus
GATTCTGTGATTCTGTGATTCTGTGAAAAATCAGGGTTGGTTTTCTGAAGAAGCAAGAGAATTTAAAAATGGGGTAAATCATGGCTTTCCAAAGGCAGTTTCTACCAGACAAATACCTTTTTCTTTTTTCTTTTCTTTTTTCTTTTTTTTTTTTTGATTACACAATAAGAAATATATGATAGATGTAAACTATAAAGCTAATTAAACTCAATATGTTACAGCTGTTCATGGGAGAATGATCTGGGAAGAGGCCACAACCCACAGGAAGTGGTCTAAGCTGTAGTGTGTAGTGTCCAGTAACACTATGTGGCTCAAAAGAGACTTGACACATAAATTATTCTTTTTTTTCCTAGCCAAAGGTTTCTGGGTCCTCCGCACACTCCAGAACATAAAATTACTCCTTGGGTGAATTATACTGCAGAAGCAACAGAAACCTTATGAGTTTTCTTCCTTCCACCAGGGAGGAAGTATGGCACACTGTGGCTTTGCTTCCCAGTGTAACTTCGTTCCTTGGGCTCTGAAAGGAAACAGAATTTATGTCTAAGTTTGCTGGATCAGGATTTGGAATTGAAGTTGTGGGCATCACCTGCAGTGTCAGCTCAGGGTTTAGACAGGCTTGTGAAAAGCGAAGGGAGGTGGAGGGAGATTACTCTTGGCAAGATCGGTTTCACTCATTTTCACCACCAAAATCACTTTGCGCTTGGAAACTAAAGTGCGTGTGCATGTGCATGTGTGTGTGTCAGTGAGTACCACAGCAGATGGAAAAGATAGAAGAGAAGTCAAAAGGTAAATCTCACTTCCTACTACACTCTTTTTTTAATCATCTGCAATCTCACAATGCAATCAGCAGTATTCACACATAGCTATACTCACACACAGAAGACAGAGGGTTGAAGCCTGGGAATAAAGTCTTAAGGGAGAGAGTGAAGGGGTAGTAAAAAATCCCTTGATTATCTGATATTTTCACTTTGTTTAGAAGAGCACGTTAAGGCTAGAAGTTATACATAAACCTGATTGTAGAATTCATTGTAAAAGTTCTAGAGGTAGCTGTAGATGATTTTTCATACATAGGTAATCAGTTATCTGATTTTCTCAATCCCAACAATGACAGGAGTTTTAGGAAATCTGAAAATCACAGCTTCCATAGTTTCTTAAATGTGAATTGAAGTGGCCCACCTTTACCCAATGCTTGAGACTATGGGACCTTCAAACAAGACCAGAGCAACGTGAAGAACTACAATACATCATACTGAAAAGAAGTGAGAAGACACAGTGTGATAAATGTATCTAGTAGGTAAAATCAAAAGCCCAGGGAAAAAAAAGTCTTGAATTGTCACCTTTTCATTATTTAAACTCAAATGGAAAACTATTAAATTAACGTACTAATATACTTATTTGGGAAGCCTTTGCATGAACTCAGGTGTATAGGGTTCTATACATTTAGGGGTTAGCAATTGTTCCAACGTGATCTTTGCTTTCCACATATGTCATTCCTCCTTTCACAGTCATTTAAAAAATAGAAAAAGTTTACTGCTTATGGTGCTGCCGAAAAATCAGGACAGGAGACTGAGTTGCCTTCTTTTAACAATCATACATCACCTACAGAATAGTTCAGTAAATTCTTATTGCAGACTTTTGTTAATAGTGCTTTGAAAAAAATCTGCTAAGCCCTTATATACCTGGTTGAACTGGCAAGAGAGCCCTCACTTTCCATTTGTTCATAAACTGAACAAATTTGAAAGGTTTGTGCAGGGACAACAGCACAAGTCCAATTCTCTCAATGACATAATGACATTTTAGAGGTATTTTTCTGAATGGATCTATTTGTTGTGATGATAAGAATTCAAAATTTTATTCTTATTTATGAGATATCCCCCTGAATGAGCTAACATTTTATGAGAAAGCCAGAAGAACAATTTCCTGTCCCATCAGATGCATTCATTTCCAGATCATGAGCACCATGCATTCAGCAAACCAGGATGCTGGAGATGTCAATGAGTGAAGTTGCAGCTCTCCTACTCTTTCTTTTCATCTTTCTAACTCTCCACCACCCTCAGTTATTTTAACGATTGCTTGAAGTGTTCATTCATGTCAAGACATGTTATTTACTTCCCATTATGGACAGGACATTACACAACTCCATTACAAGTTGAAAGAAACATATTGCCTTCCAAAGTGTAAGTATTGCCCCATTATCTATGAATAGAAATGAGTGCTGGCACTAGACGGCAACTACTTACAACAGATATTCTAAATGTTATGGACAAACCTTCATTTTTGATGATTTACCAGAGAAAGATAAAATATATCAAAAATACTCTACCAAATGAATTTATCATTCACATTGTCAGCTCATCAAGTTTAGTCATATAATTCATAGGCTGATTATGTGGAAAGTCAATGAATCACATAGCTAAATATTTTCTAGTGGCTTTATGAATGATAGAGTTAATCAATATTGTACCTGAACAGTTAATCTTTAAGTATTATTGTTAATAACCAAACCTTCAGAACTTCAACTTAAATAAATAGGAACAAAATTAAGAAACTATGCACTCAGCATCTGACTCTATACATAAAGCAGTAGCTAAAAGAAAGGCAGTTCATTATTTTTGATAGAAAGCATAAATAATATATCTTAACCCAGTGAAACAACTGTCTAAGCCAGTTTTATGGGAGGTGGTACCATTAAAACAGCATCGGGGGGGAGGTGGATACGTAGTTTCAAGAGCCTCTAATCTGCCATATTACTTCCAATATATACATATGCGGTGGACCCACCTTATAAATATGTTGTTCCTTTGACTTGTGTCACTAGAGGGCTCACAAACTAGTTGGAAGTGTATTAGCTACATATGCAAAGGATATGAAATGCTGGAAGATGTTTGGTTTGCTTTGGTTCAGTTTGGTTTGGTTTATTATGGTGGAACCGACTAGTAAAATCAAAGTGCTTCCCAACAGCTCTTACAGGCAACTCCCAGGCAAACCTCATCTGCTGCCATAGTTGTAGGTGAAAATGTACCCCTTTATTGACTAATAAAGACAAATAGGCGCCTTCACAATTGATTCATCTAACCCTAAAATAGGCACCCAAGGGTTGATAACAACTGATTTATTCTTTTGACGTGTTTATTTTGTCCATTGGCTGTAAATAGGTCTGTAATATGCAGCTCGAATCTAACTTTTAGCTATCCTAATTTAGGGATAATAAATTTCATAGGCTGTGTCCAGAGCTGATCCATGCAAGTTGTACCGAATTGTAATTAAGTTGTAACAAATGATTATACAAACCAGTGAAAATTCAATAAATTCAAAGCACGTCTCCCTGCATCCCCTGGTCAAAATAGCAACAAGCAAAGCCAATAACCTGCTGCCAAACACAAGTGAAATTCCAGAGCGTCTTTGATCTGATATCTCAAAAAGTTTATTTTAAACCTGCAAATACTCAGTATTCAGGTCAGTTTAGATGTTACTGTGACTGGTGTATCAAAACCAACTCTTAATTAAATCCATAGAATGATCAAGCAGAATTCAAAAAGTAAAACAAGGAATAAGCAGAAGAACCTCTGAAGACAAAATAAGTACAATGAAATAATTATTCAGAAAGTTTCTTGCACAATTAACTGTGCAAATAAATAATAACAAAGAATAGTAGAATGGAGACTTTCAAGCATAAGTCCTCACATTTCCAAAATGAGTGCAAGCAAAGCTGGCATGGTTCCAAAATCTGCAAAATATTTATTATTTAGTTTTGTCTTCCTCTTTTATAATTAATTCACAATTAAACAAGTTGTAATTATAATTCAGATACTGGCAAAATACATTCTATGGTGTTAACCATTGATAGATTTGTAAACAAAAGCAGCTGGACTGGAATTTCTTCAAGGAAATATTTACATGCCAACAGTTTATCAAACTGAAAGTCTGCAGATAAATCTACACATGGGCATTATGTTAATGACGATAGCAATGATGATTCATATTCTTAGTTGTAGCTGCTTTGTACTGCTACAGCTGTAAAAGAATAAAACCTGGAAGGAAAAAGGATAAGGAGGCAGGCCTAGGGTTTTACTCCCCTGCCTCCTTTCAAGGTTAGAACATTTTTTACTTTATACTGGAAATAATGATTAACAATAGGGCTATTGTCCAAGATTCTTTCACCTCCAGAGGCCAGATTTCTGGAGGTATGTAACTGATGTAGGATGCAACTAAGCACTTCATGGGATTTTGAAAAAGCACAAGTGCCCACTGAAATTTTAAATGGATACCCATGCAGTTTGAAAAACCCAGTACATACCAAACCACATCTTTGATAAACTAAGTATGCATGTGTTTATTAAATCTTCTTACTGCTTCAATGCCATAAAAGATTAGTAACTGCTTTAAAAAATTCTGCCTGCCTGATTCCTTCCTGGTATTCTCAATTTGCATGCCATTACCCAGTTCCTGGGATTTAAAGGGGATCACACCCTATGGACATGCTCCTATAAGCAGTCACTTGTCACCCTTTTGGGAGTGACTGACATATGGCTATAACTCTCACCAGAATGTCTCAAGAGTTCAAAACAGGACCCTGACTTCAGCATATGTATTTAAATACAAACACACAAAAAAAGAATAAATGCATGAAAAATAATAGAATTACATGAATTATAATACTAAAAAAATAATAAAATCTGGAAGTAGGAGGGTGCATGAACTTAGGTAATTAAGAATTTTGTTAATTTCAGGAGAAACTCAGGAAAAAGAGGCAATTCCCCGGGAAAATTCAACTCATATTAGCACTTAAAGCTTCTTCTACATCAGTAATTCATTCTCTGGAGGATCTTGATTTTAAGGATACCTAGGGGTATCTGAAAAGAAATCTCAAGCTGGAGGACCCCATTCCCTACTGAGAGTGAAAGAACCCTTTGCTCCTCATGCAAGTCCTTGTGAGTAGCATTGAAACACAGTGAATTAGGAACATATTCACCTAGTAGAAAGAGTCAGCCTCATTTGAGCCTAATTAGCTACAGTGAAAGTCACCCGTTTCAAATACAGGTTAGGTATGAATCTTGCTTCCATTCCTCTCCCAGATAAAGCATTCTTCAGGCAAGTAGCTGAATAATGGAGCAGCTGGTAGAGTAGAGTCTGGAAAAATGAAAACACAATTCACAATGGCAGCAAGTGCAGGTGGTTAGAGCTAAATGGGGACAATGCAATTTGAATGTGATGGGGAGTTACAGGGGGTTTGTTTGTATGATATGACCAAGCAGCCATGTGTGGGTATTACACTAAAACAAGATATATACTGGTAAATTAAATGTAATCACTAAAGTTCCAGAATCCTGTGTCCAAACAGTATAGAGGAGACTTTACATTGAGATACTCCCTCACCCTCCAAAGTGAAGTTGGCTGTCCACAAAATATCGTCTGGGCTTGACCCATTCTAGCTGCTGTACCACCCTCAGAATTGACTGCAGCAGAGCAACTGGCATGGGCCACCATTTGGCCAAGGACCATTCTAACAACACAGCAGCATGAATGATCAATTCCCATGACTTGAAAACTTCTGACTTCATTCTATTTTTTATTATAACAGTCTAAAAGAATAATTCCAAGCTTTTCATTTGTTTGGGTTCTTCTGTGGTTGCTGGTTTAGATTTTTTTTTGTTGTGGTTTTTTTTTTTTTTTTTACTGTGTTTTGTTAAGGTCAAAGGAGGACCATAGTATATAATCTGTGCCATGTCCTAAAATATCCTACTGTGTACATTCAGGGTGATTGCCTTGCATAAGAAATGAACACTTATCATGTCCTGGAAAACTCTAGTTTACTGAATATATAAAGTACACTAGTTTTGCACATTCTCAGTAAAATCAGTGTATTCTGGAAGCACAAGATGTAAGCAAATCCTTGTGCATGTAGACATTTTTTTTTCTTTGCAGGAGTTGGATTTGTTGCATACATGCTGAAGAACTACAAGGGATGTATGCAAAGCAGTGACTCGGAGAAAAATGGCAGATAGGATCATCTGTGGCTGCTGCTAAAATGATTCATTCAGTCTTTGCTAGCTTCCATGCTGCCTTTGAGATATATTCTGTCAGCCAGGTAGATACTTCTATTCAGCTCTCTGCAGACTGAGAATTCCTAGTTATTGCACTGTTAAAGCCTAATCAAACATGAGAAAATGATAAGAGTTTTTAATGTGCATTTTGCAAATCATATCAGCTAGGAAAAAAAAAAGTATTAAAAGAGTGTCATGGAGTTAAAAGAGCAAATGGAGAACTGGTGGAACCTGGGCACTTCCATTTTTACCTGCATTCCTGTTAAACTTCATTCCTTACATACAGTGATAGAAGAATGAGATGAAAATCAAAGAAGAAAGCAGTTCTTTTTACCCTGAATGGAACAATATTTAAGAAAAATAAAACTTTCAACACTGAAAGCTCTTCACAGTGCAAATAAGCAAACTGCAGTTTTCAAAGATGTCCCCTGGTACTAATGTTCTTGTTTGCCAGAAGCTCATTTGCCATGGCCAAATGCTTGCTGATTCAAATAAAAGCACCTCACCAACAATTCGCACAATAATTTAAATTGAACTTGGCTAGCTTAGATTAGAAAAGAAATTACTTAAATTGAAAAGGAATAAACCTTGCTCAAAATACACTTTGCTCTTTCTGCCCCAAATTAAATACAAAGGGATGATATAGTGGCACTCATTTTAATGACCAACCCTTAGAAGACTGCAGCATTTGTTAAAAGGCTGAAGTATTTTTAAACAAACAACTATAGACTATTAGAAAAATGTATTGTACAACTTATGTACACATGCAAGTGTAATAGGAGGGTCCAGGATCAGTAGGAGTCCTAAGGTAAGTGCCTGCTATTGTTCTGACAACAAAATACACTCCTCATACAGTTCCAAAGATAATTTTTTTGTATTCTGATAGCAGCTTAGTAAATTAAAACCAAAAGCACTAGTCATTATTATCACGATCTGTCTCCACTCAAGTAACACCTGGCATTTAAAAGGAGGAGAAACTCTTTTGAATCAGTAATTATTTTATTGATTAATTTAAGCATAATTTATACAAAGAAGATGAAGTATGACAATGCACAATACCCCTGATACCATTCATTCACCACTTTATTAGATGTCTCCCTCAGTCCCCTTATAGTCTGTTCAAAAGCCTCACTCAAGTGAAAGACACATCTACCAGCTCTGATTTGCCAGCTCCACCTGAAACCTGAATCTCAGCGGGGTTAATCTGACCTTTTGGAGCCAACACATTGCAAAGGCCAGCAGTTCCAGTCACTGAGTGTGTTTCCATTGCTGATTGCTGTGGTGCAAGGAGAGAAGGACCACAGTATGACATGCTGCAACCTGTTGCAGTTCTAGGCCTGCATCACCTCACCATGGCATTACTGGCAATGAAGTTGGCACCAATTGCTGGTCCTAGGCTTGTACATGGCACCAACTACTAAGCGACCTAGAGTCCACATTGTAAGTGGCACAATCTAGATTACATCCTTTTGCATGACTAGGTTCCACTAGGAAAAGTAACTGCTGTAGGACCTTGAGTGCACACCACAAGCACAGATGCAAGGCAAATTCATGCTACAGAGGCCCCTTTTTGCATGTAAAATTGCTAATGTAGACACACCTCTAGCATGCTCTTAAGACACAGGAGCTACAGGACACCAGGGCTGTCCCCTTCTCAAGAGAAGTGGTAGCAACACTTTCCCAGGAAAGTGTGAGATGGGCGATTCAGGTTGCTTCCTACTCTTAGTGGGTTCACTCTCCTGCTCTTCTCTGCTGGTAGAGAGCTAACACTAGTTAGCTGGTTATAGCTTCTTGTGTATGGGGAAAAAGGAAGTCCTTAACTTACTGCTAAAAGGAGCAGGAGCAAAAAGAGAACAAGAGCAAGAGCACATTGTTTAGCCTAGCAGTAGGGCATATGGGGTATTGGATTCTCGGGCTGTGGAATTGTGGAAATGGTTGTGATCGACAGCTGTATATTTCCTTCTTCGCAATGATTCTGCTTGGTTATGTGGTGAGATTTCTGAGCACACTGCAGCACGTTGTTCATCTTAGATTTTGGTTCCCAAGAGGCAGTTATGCCAGAGCTAGGCATCTAGGCGCTTCAACAGGAACCAAAATATCATTATTAGTGCCCAAGAAGCATTCAGAGCAGTCACAAAAACATATAGTAAGCTTTACATACTTCAAAAAGACAGGTTATTTATTACTGTTTTGAATTAGGTAAGTGGAGGCTGATGAAGTTTCTTTTCAACCATTTTGAATTCTGAAATCCGTGGACTAATTTTGTACTTTAATCTTCTACATTTAGTTTGTCTATATCTTATTTCCACTTTTTGCAGTGATTTTGTTTTCAACCTGGAATTCACCACTTGAGTCTCATCTTCTTACCAAATGCCATGTATACATTTACAGTGTTTTACAGGTTTGAGTCAGAGGCACATAGGATAAGATCTCACTTGGAAGAAACTGAGAATTATAGCTTTTTCTTATTATTATTTACTGCCTCTGTAAGTTCTGTGTAGGGCAGCCTGTGAACTTGTTCAGCTTCCACCACTGAAATGGCTTCAAAGTGTAATACTAGCATCTGTTTCCCAGAGGTGTGCTTGTTATTGATCAGCACACAACGAAGGTAATACTTTATCTCTGTCCTCTTCAATTGTTAAATTGAGTTCAGATTGTTCAAGAGATCCATGTGGAAACTTATTTCTGGCTTCCAATATATCATCCCATCACTGAAAAGCCAGATTCTGCAGCATCAGTTTGGTCACAGTGAACAGAAGCCAAATGGTTATTAGTTGCTTCTGAATGGAATTGAAAACAATGTCTGCTTGCTCAGGAGCCTGCCAAATTAGTTTGTTTGCTGCATCTATATCTTACCAGATCTTTCTAAAGAGTATCTTTAGAATCCAGTTTCTCCTTATTCTATCACTATTTACTTCCATCTTGACAGCTGAAATCTCCTCTTCTCTGCCATCCCAACCTTCTCTTCAAAATTCTGTTGCAGTCTCATTCTCTTAGCCTGCTTTCCTAACCACAACTTTCCTCTTCTTCCCCCTGCTTTGCAATGCACCCAGCAATTGGCACCCGCAAAAAAAGGCACTTTTTTACCTACAAAGTCCTTCAGCACTGAGCTCTAGCTAAATATACTTGTACTATGATACAACTTCACAGATACAGACAGTGAAGTCTGAAGACACTGCTTTTGTCTCTTCAGTTTTGAAATGCCAGATTTAACCTTCCCATACCCTCAGCTTCACAACCTGCATGACAACACCTAGTTGACAGAGAAGTCAACAAGCCAAATTAACTGTTTCAAAGTCCTTTGTATCTCAGAGTGGGAAAAATCTATAGAATTACAAAATAGTTGGTTGTCTTGCAGTACAAACCAGTTTCAAGAAAGCAACTTGAAAAAATAAAGGAAGTATATATTAAAAGGAGGATCTGTTCCAGCTCATCATTTCCAATTTTCCCTAAGACTGTCTGGCCAGTGTACACAGGAAAAATTGAATAAGAAAATTCAGTTACTTGTTTTATCCTCAACAGCTGTTCTTTTTGTTATTAGACATATTGTTTGCTCACTTTGCCTTTTATTTATCTATTGCTAGAAAATTGGTCTCAGAACTGATTTACAAAGTTGCTACAGCTTCCATGCTTATTATTTAAATGAACTACATCTGCACTAGAATAGGTGCTTTTTTTATTCTCTCTGTATTCACTTTCTGCATCTTCTTTCACATCTTGCTGTTAGGGCAGCTCATTCTTCTGGGCTTCTGATATGGAAGATCAAAAAGCTGTGGATCCTTAAACATATCCCAGCAATTTCTGTTCTAAAGCTGATAATTGTTATTTATAGGATAAAATTTTGCTCCTTGCTAAACTGGATACAGAAAGTGTCATGCCTACAGAAGCATCATGCATATAAGTTTTGCAGTTCTACAACCACAAAAAAAGAGGTTGGAAGGGACCTCTGAAGGTCAGCTAGGTTAACCTCTAAACTGAGCAAAGTTAGATTGGGTTTCTCACAGCCTTGCTCACCTCAGGTTTGAAAATCCCCAAAGATGGAGATCCCAGAACTTCTCTGAGAAAACTGTTCTAGTGCTTCATCACTCTCATTTTGATTTTTCCACCTTGTATCCAGTTGGAGTTTCCTTTGTTGCAACTGGTATCTGTTTCTTCTTGTCCTTTTGCTGTACACAGCAAGATTAATCTGCCTCTGTCTTTATGATCCAAATTTAGAGGATCAATTAACCAATTTTCCTGGACAACCATTGTTACTATAACTTGGATGAAGAAACCATGTTTATCCACAGATTATGTGCAAATTCTCCCAAACTGCATAGTAGTATTTGTCCTTTGGGTGAACATTTGCAAAGCTTCCAAGTACTCTGGATGCCTGCATTTTTTTCTTTCTAACTTTATTCCTTTTAAGAGCTTGAATTTCAGAAAGTCTTTCCTTCCTTTCCCTTTGAAAACAAAGCTTTTTACAGAAGAGTCTTCTTCGTGAAATGATGTGATACAGATGGTGGCAGAAACATGATCATTGATCAAGGTGAGCTCCTGCTCAGCAAAGGCACACTAATAAATTTCCCAGAATCTTGTGGATGAATTAGAAGCTACTGAAGAAGTTTCACAGAACCCTTGAGTTAAGACATTTTATTTTATGAAAGGCATTGAAAATGTCTGAAGTTTGGCCGACAAAACTAGAAGTACCTGTGATCAGCAGTCATACTTGAAAATCTTGGCCTCAGGCTTTGTTTATTGGACAGTCTTGTACCAAATAACATGTAAGCAATAACAAATGAAGCAATTTTCAAGAATTCATAGCAACTTCAACAAATAAAGAGCTTTACCTTTTAGGTCGAAACCCAACCTTAAATCTCTTTCCATAACCTTTTTTTTTTTTTTTTTAATTCTTTCTCAGTTGAGTCTGTCAGTTCCTCAAAGATTTTCCTAAAACTTTAGGCATCTACCTGCTGACTCCAAACTTCTTCAAGATCTGACCATAACCTACTGCTAAGTTACAGGCAAGATACATTTAGGTGACCTCTTCTTGATTTTGACCTGAGCTTTGACAGAGCTTAGTTTTAATGTAACAAGGAGTACCAACATCTAACTAGCTATTGGCCCATCCAACCTCAGCCCTGTTAAATCCCAGCTACTATGAACAGATAAAACAATGATTTATTAATGGAGATAGGGTGGAACTTATGTGAGGGCAGGTTCCTTCCTAGCTTAAAAATACTAGGTTGCTAGTCTGTTACTGTAAGAGATCATTCAGTTTTGGGAGCGAGTTGGACTGAGAGATTAATGAGTTTACTTTTTCCCTGTTTTAATTGTGCCAGAGTTTATAGCAGGGGAGCTAACTATGGCATAGCTGGGATGCGAACTTAGACATGCAGGACATTTTAATGCACACAGGAGGAGACTGTGATTGCCCTATGTACAGCTAGCCAAAATCCTAATCAACTAGTCAGCAACAACAACCTGCCGGAATCCAGGAAGCCTGTCAACCTCACACTTGCAGTCCCCAGGCTATCTAGGGATAATGAAATGGGCTGGTCCAAGAAAGCTAATCTCTTCTGCTTTCCCAAAGGTGCCTGCTCCCTAATGAAAGCAGAAGCACTCATGTAGGTATGGCTCAGAAAGGAAGGGAAAGGATGGGAAGTTAAGGCAAGACAAGGCAAGGAAGGGCAATAAGGGAGAATATTCAAAATCAATCATACATCTCAGACTTACTAATTTTGTGTAGGTAAAAATATCTTATTTCCAGATTTGTCCTTAAATAACCATCTTTACCTTAAAAAAAACAACCTTTTTTTTTCCTTCACAATACCACTTAAAGATATGCTAAGCCAGAACCATTTCTTTCTCCAAATGCCTGTTTAAATGTTTAAGTGCTTGTTAAAAAATGCATTAGGACACCAAAGTTTCTAAACGTGTTTCAGCAAATGAAGGAGATCTGAGAAGAAAACAACTGGATTACCCCTGCATTTTGTAGTTAGGGGAATAATATGTTCTGTTCCTTCAAAGTGTCCACTTTACACTATTCAGCACAAAGCTTTGTGAAATAAGAATCATGGGAATATCATAATATAAAGGAAAAAGGTACAAATAACAGCTTCATAAACTGAGAAATGTACATAAATAAATCATGTAGATGGGGGCAGTTTGCTTAGCTGGCAAGAAAAAAAAATATGGAAAATCTGCTTGTTAAACAATAACCACAGAGTGTGCTTTTATGATGTTTTTCACCACAGTAATTCATATTAGAGATAGAAGCAGTTGCATGTTAAATAAAATCATTCAGCATTGTTCTCCTCACATTACAAAGAGCTGACTTATGTTGTTTTTAGATGCCTCCCATTAGAAAGTAAATATTCCTCTGATGTTATACATTTCAGAAAATTTAATAAAGATGAACTGTAAATAAAGTCACAGGGAGATTTCAGACAGTTTTATTAGCAGATTGTTGAAAAGAAAAGAAAATTAAATACAATAACAGTAAACGTGGTTCTCACATTGAAACCAGGCTCAAATAACTAGGCTACCATAGAAAAATTTCCAATTCTTGCATTATGATGTAAAAACAGATTTTTGTACAGATTTTGTACAACAAAATTCGTAATAACCTTTTTTCATTTTTAGAAAACTTTAAATATATAGATAAAAATAGACAATTTTCATAGGTCCTACATGAAGATGAGTATGTTCTGTTCCAAGGGCTTGCATAGAGCGCAAATGTGGTTATAATATAGAACAACTAGACATTAATATCTTTAAGATTACAAAAGCTTATAAACAATAACATGAGCACAACTTTTCTTCATAATCTATGCAAAAAAAAAATCCAAATCAAAAACAAAAACAAAAATACCAAACCAAAACCTGTATAACTAAAGAGGGGCAAAAAATTCAACTTACGGTAACATCTTATGGTCTGTAATATTTACACTGTTTTTAGCAAGATTCTTTCTAAACATCCAGCTTATAAATTGGTTCCCCCTTAATCCTTAACATTTCCATTTATGTACCAAGCCAAACACTGAGGCATTCCCAAAGGTCTTGAAAGTATATACTGTAAAACTACTAAACCTACTTACAGGTGACTCTATGCAAGGAGCAGAGCAATGGTAGATGCTACTACATATTTCAGTTGTAGGCTTTTAATTCTCTTTCGGGTATGAATGATTCAAAAGCTTGCCACAAGTCCATCTAACTTTACAGCTGTTAACCCTTTAAAGACTGCATATGAAAAAACTGGAGTATAGAATCCCATATGTGTTCAAGCAACTAGGAAAATTATGAAAGAATAGTGGTTAGAAAATAATGTCACTACAAAGTATTAGGTAACAATATTTAATGAAAAATATTGCTCAATATTTCTTTAAAAAAAATTACTGTGATGTGAACTTGTATATACATCTTTCTATTGTTAAAAAAGGATTGTGGTGGAGTAAATATGAACTGCAAAAAATAAATGTGTACCAGTATTGCAAGGAAGACCTACAAACTATAGAAGCTCAGTGCTAGAGTTTACAAAACATTAGATTTTTTTTTGACAAAATAATATTAATATCCAATCAGAACTATTTTTAAAGAAATATTTGCTTTAAGTTAGGCATCTTAAACATTTAAGGTTTCGATATGTTTCCATGTAATAAATAATATTTTATATGCATAAAACATTAGATGAAGAAACCATAATCACAAAACTTACAGTAATAGCACTGATTCACAAAATCAGTCTTTAAAGGGGTAACCCAAAAGTACACAAAGCAAAGAACGTAATTTTAGTAATGTAATAAGCACTGTGTTGCAGCTTACTTCCAGTTATCAGCACAAAGGTGAAAACACATATTGTAGCTTTCTTAAAGACAGTGAAAGTAACACATAACCACCCATCCTTAAGACAAGGTGGGAGGGACAATAGACTTCAACTGTATCACTCAGTTCTACGTGGAATTGGACTGATACATCAAGTGTTTGTTAGGTTTTCTTTTTTTAGCAACATTGACGTAATATGACATTAACATATAAAAATATTTCTGGCATTTTGAATTGCTGCTCAGCCACAGTCCATTCTTAAAAGTGCACTAATCGGGGCACTAACCAGGGCTCAATATACAAATAAAAGTGGCTGATACAGAATTCTGACTTGTTACCAGATGCTTAAGATCTCATTCAGTAATACTGTGACTCCAGGACAAATATTTACATGCCTGCATGCGTTAAAACTAGAAAGGTGTCTTTCTGACCAACAGGGTGACAAAACAATATTATCTAAAATTTTCATTTCCTAAACTCTAGATTTCTACTGCATACATAATACCTTCCGTGTGTGATTTGTGTTATATACTGTACATGTGACCAACAGTTTGATAAGAAGCAAAGTCTTTTATTTCATAAACCCCTGCCAGTTTACAATGAGAAATTATTACTCTTTTTATTGTATTTTTTTATTTTAGGAAAAGAGACTTTGTGAACAGTAAAACAGTTTGTTTACATTCAGCATTTCTTTTCACTTACACAAAATTCCATTTCACTTAATGTACTCTAACATACATGTGTTGGTCTCTTGGAAAGCATGTGGAAAAAATGTCTTTAGAAGAAAACCCACAATCATAGTTTGAAAACTGAATGTATCAATTTTTTTATTATTTTACCTTTTTTTTTTTCCTCTTTTTTATTTTAATAAGAATCCTCTTATGCCCTCTACAAGTTCATTTCTGAGCTGTCTTGCTGGTTTCGGTATGATATAACAGTCTGTAAGTGTACTTGGACACTGCTGGAAGGATCATTTGATGTGCTCAAATATAGAATCATCAGAGGAGGACAGAGTCTGCATTCCTTGAAAAAGGGAACACTCAGCCTTGTTCTGACCTGCCTGTAATTTTGGATACAATAGTCCGGTGCAGAGATGCAGATTTTCACTGTAAGAAGAGTGCTACTGTACATTTACAAACATTCTCTAGGTCTCTGGGTCGAGCCATGGGAGATAACCAAAGGAGGACACTCTTGCAGAATTCTTTACATTTTTGAAGCACATTGATACATGAAGTTGAGGAAGTTGCCTTGAAAACACTTTGTTTCCACAGAACTCCTTATGAGCCAATGTCTTACTGCAAAGTTCTTTACCGTAGCACAGGTATCTTCAAAATTCAATACATGACAGTAGTTTTCAAATAAAGTCTTCCATCTAAAATAAAAAAAAAAAAAAAGCTTTATATATGTATATCTGCAACGACTTGAAAAGAGGAAAAAATCCACAAGATTTGAAACCTCAGCAGTAGTAGTCCTCCCATAAATCTGTACAAAGCCACGTATGGTACTTTATGTTTAAAATAAAAAAATAATAAAACCTGAGTATCACCATTGCAATTTCTTCTGACAGTGGTCAAATTAACTCTGTCAAAAATTACATGCATTTTGCAAGTTGTGAATACTGTAACACCTTCTAAAGCTTTAATATATGCTGCACTCCTATCAGTACTAGGGCACTAGGAGAGTAGGTGGAGTCTCTGTGCATGTGTTTTTACTGATATGCAAACTTAACTGAAGAGTGCTGAACAGCAATTATTTCCTTCATGGTTGCAGAGCAAAAATCTTCTTGCATGCAATCGTTAGTACTCCCACCACTAAAGGCATAGCTCATACTTTCTGATTTAGCTATGTTGTTAAATATACCATGTAATGTAACCATTGTGCACATTTGTAGCTATTTATATAGAAGCCAGTATAGGATATTTAATCGGTATCAGTGAAGTATAGCTACCTTCCTCCATAAATGAGATTAACTGAACAATTACTATGTTAAAGATGTAAGCACGTCTCTCTCAACATTTTTTCCAGCCAAGTGAGGAGCATATATTTGAGATATGTGTGATGGAGAGGGAAAAAGAGAAACAATAAGCTCACCTAGCCAGTAACTGTTGATCTAGAGAAACCTGAAAAGAACATTCTGCCATAAAATATTTTTACCTAATTTATAAAGTAATTTTCTTCACTGGGGACTTGAACATCTTATGCGCATCTATTTTCATAGCAATGCAAAGATTTCTTTTCTTTTAAAAACAGGAAACAGACACAAACTTCTTAGTTTTCTGTTCTGTAGGATAGAAAGCATCACTCCCTTGTGAGTGAAGCACATTATGAAGCATATTAATCCTCCACAGTGCATAATTACAAAACACTACTTATATTTTAGAATATAATGCATCTGGAAGTACAAACTGTATCTCAGTTCTTGAAGTCTGCATGAAACCCTTCTTTTGGCCCAAACGAAATCATCAAACTTTTACAAGATTTCAGAGGGTTTTGTTTTTGTTTTGGTTTTCTTAGTCTAACCTTTTTATTCTAAATCAGTCTTTAAAATTCTTATTAGATATACAGGAAATTTTTGAAATGCTTGACTATCATTGAAACGTGCAGCATCACTTCCACAAGTTTACTGCAACTTTTGAGAGAAAGAAATCTTTAACTTGAAAGCAGACAAAAAAAATTATCCCTTCTGCACACTCCTTTCAGATTTTTATTGTCTAATTTCTATCAGAACTGCTGGGGAAAAGAGGTGATAGAATTGCTCACTCTGCTGCAGTGATTCTTATCTAGTGTCCTCTGGTTTTGCTTTTCCACCACTAGCTTTCTTTTGCAAGCTTCTGGGGTGTACCCCTTTTTGCTACTTTCTCCCCTGTCTTTACATTTTCCTGCCCCTTTTCCCTACTTTTTTACGTTCCTAGCTTTTTTGTCAGGGTAGATGATAACTTTCCCACCACTTAGAGTGCTTCTACTCAGAACCCTTTGCACATTCTCTTTGCTCTTTACGGTCTTTGTGCACTGAAAAGAGATTGAGTAAGGCCTTAACTTAAAGACTTTTTCTTCTTCTTTTGATGCATGATGAGCAACCAAAACACTTAGGAGAATTCAGAAGAGAAAGAAGGAAACTCTGAAATGGAGCTTGGTAAGACTGAAAGCCTAGAAAACCATCTCAAAAGAAAAACTGCATCAAGTACAGGATAGCCAGAGCTACTATTGGCTGTAGTTGCATATAATTCTCCCAAACCTATTGAATAAACACAATAGACATTTACAGCACTAAAGCTGTCCAGATACCTCTGTAGGAGAATTACTCTGCATATATACTAGCACTTTGGTTATCCTGAATGCACACTTGCTAATGAGTGCTATGCATAATTCCCACACCTAAACATTAAGAAAACCTACAGTCAGTAACTTGTACTTTATTTTACTATATTAGGTCTCCATATACCTTTTAAAATAAAATATTTATTAAAACATATTCTCAATTAAAAATAAAGCTGTAGGAAGCGGAATCCTTGTAGCAGCCAACAAAAGATGAACAATCTGCAGAGAACAGCAGTGCATTTTCAAAAGTCAGCTCTATTTTACACTGCTTAAGGACCCAAGCTGGCAGTGAAGTCAATAGGAGGTTTTTCATTTTTAATGGAAGACACTATCAGGTCCTATATTCTCTGTATTCTGTATCCATAGACAAAACAATAACAGAAATGGGCAGCTGTATAAAGCATCTTCCTTACAAAGCAAGAGGATATTTGTTTATGTAACTTACCAAGACATAGGTTGGATATATACAATAAGCATAAATCTTCCTGTTTCTCAAAAAAACTACATGATAAACCATTAAAAGTGCAATTAAATCATCTGTATTGATAATGGACTTAAAATGCCATATAGGAACTCAGCAGCTAATCTAATAATATTGCAAGGCTTATTATAACACAGATATGTTCTCTATTAATGTGTTTGATTAACACCTTTAACATATGGAAAAACTGATCAAGCATTAGACACATCAACTTTAAAATAAATCCTGCCATGTTATCAAGTAGATACAGCAGTCCCATGATTAAGTAATACTTAGTATGTGTTTAAAAGTTGCTAAGAATTGTGAAGTATTTCCTTTTTCTCAAGATTAGGCATGGGGAGAATGAAGGACAAAATGAATATCCCTTCCTTTAGAGCCTTTAGGGCCAACCTGGAAAAATTACAATACCTGTGGAACTGCCTACCACCCTCTCAAATCATGATTTTGGGAGAAGATGGAAAAATCATTTCTTTAGGCTTTATACTGTTCTTCCAGCACATTCCTGGAGCCACACATGAAGAACACACACCAGGCAAATAGCATTGCACTTCAGAAATACGAAGACTTCAAACCATGCAAGGAAAACAGGTAACACAGCTCTGCAGAGGAATGATAACCTTGCATCATGATACAGTGACCAAATACGATCCCTATATCTGATTGCTGACCCTTTTCCTTTTCAGAATCCTATCCCCCTCTTCCTAACCATTTCTCTTTCAATTCTCATTGTTCAGAGGTTCTGAAATATCTGGAACTTCTCAGTGTTGTTGCCAAAGCCACCTGAATCACTTCGCCTCTAGGTGTAGCCAGTGTTCCTATCTGAATACCAGTGGAGCATTACCACTGACGGGCCTTCATGATTTCAGGGTTAAAATCACAAGCAAAACCTATAAATAATGAGGGTGACCAGTGATCAACAAATCAAGCAAGCTCATCCTTTGTAACTCAATGTGAAAATGCCACTTCTCCTAAATCCCAAATCGTGAGCATGCCTCTGTCTCCTGCCTCCTGATCAGCTTTTATTTAACAGCTATATATGTGTGTTGCATTACTTTCTGTTGTTAACTAATGCAGAATTTTTCTATCTGCGTAAAAACAATTTTACATGAAACAAATATGGAATATACTATTCACACAAACATAGGCATATGCACACAAACATACACTGAACAAGCACACACACAGGGTGATCTCTAAAAATGTTTATAATGTTGCAGATATTTTTAACCTACTGAAAAATGTTGATCTGTGGTAAAGTTTCCCAAATTTACATACCGTTATATACAATATAAATACACTCTTCATAAGTCAAGGAAAAACACAAACTGGGAAAATACTGCTAAATAGGACTGTGCATGATTAGCAGATTGGCATCTGTTTCAATTGCTCTTTTGCAAATGGCAGTGTTCAGCAAGATCACACAAGCTCATGCTAGTAACTCAAACTGAAAACACCACTACTCCTAAATCTCATTTGTTTTTGTCTGTGGACCATTATGACAGAAATTCTAGCCAGAATGAGGGAGTATTTTTTTTAGATCAACCCTTTTTAATTAAGACTGGTTTTGAGGTTTTGATTGAACATGCCCTAATAGTTAAAAGGTCATAAATGTTATAAAAAGCAAACAAATGGAACTGACATAAAAGTTTGCAATGCTGAAAGAAATCATATGCCTTAAAATGCATTCCCACAGAGATGTCAGCTGGGGAATGATTCACACTAGTGTTCTGTGGGCAGCTTGTAGTAAGTACCTCTATGGGCCAAACATTTTCTGAGATAAAAACATAAACCCACTCAAATCTTATTCCTATTAATATACAACCTTATAAAGTGATAAAAAAATCTATAATGAAATGTTAAGTTTGGCCTTAGGTTGCAAACTAAATAAATCATCCATTAGATGGTAATGCGTGTATTCTGCTACTCAGTGCAAGTTACACTGGGGTTGTTTGTCATACACATATATCATATTTTAGTTTGTATTCTGAGAGATGCTTTTAAAATAAACATAATAAAAGCGATCATCACTGTTATGAAAATCTGCAAATCAGTATCAAAGGTGCAGTGTCACACCTGAATTCAGTCAATTGCTATCATAACACAGCCTACTGAGGAAAACTCTCCTAAGTAATAGGATAAAGTGTTTCCTATAGTGAGGAGCTTTGGGGAAAACAAACAAACAAAAAGACCCCACAACCAAATAAACAAAGAAATAGATACGGTAGCATGTCATGGGGAGCTAATAAGAAAGAAACCCACAGAGTCCAGGGTTAAAAATTAAAAAGGACAAAATAAAGTATGAGAAGGAGAATGAATGATAAGATTAGAAATCTCAGTGGAAGCTTTGGAAAGTTAGGATGTCAAGGTTTGGATAGGTTTTTGTTTATTAATTTATTAGTACTCTCATATTTTATGATCGTAATTTGTGAGAAGTAGAACAGTAAGCGCCAGCCCGCAATCCAGGAACGCTTACATCAAAGTAGCCCACATTTTAGTCACTAGAGTTCCTAATTGCAGTGAAAATAATTTTGTCAAATATGCACAGACCAGTGATATAAGCTGATCACTCAAAATGGGTCTTAGGGATATTTGAATGGTTGCTCTAGTCACCTCTTTGTGCTTTCAAAGTAAAAAACACCTACTTTGGGTTGGTTTCTCTCTCATTAATAAGAAGAACACAACTGAAAGAGAGAGGATGGGAACTTTATTCTCAACTTTGACTCTGAAATTATCTGATTTCATTTTGTTTTTCTGTTTCCTCCTTTAACCTTTCTCTCTTTCTCCCCCCTCTCTTTTTAGGTATCAGAGATAATGAAGAAAATGAAATAACTTGTAAGTTAGCGTAAGACATATTTTGTAACTTAAGAATCATTACAAGTCTTTTCTTCAGCATTTTATAAGCTAGAATATTAGAGTGAAAAATATTATTATCCACCCTCAGTCCAACAGATTAAAAGAAATCAAGTATTTGTGACATAAACTGGGGCTACTTTAATCTAAATAAAAGAAAAGCTGCTCACTTGTGCTAAAGAACATAATAAATTGTGTTTCCTGTTAGGAAGTAGCTTTATTGAAAATGGCAGCTATTTTCTCAGAAGTTATTTCCAGGCACCTGTAATGTAATGAGGTTTGTCCCTTTCAAAGAACAGTTGTACGTGCATGCCCGAATGCACACAACCTCTTCAGCCTAGAGCTGATAAAAGCATCTGCAAGCCATAGCTCAAGCACATTTAAATTATATAACTCTTTGGTTTATTTGTTTTAATAAGATGGGGCAAATGTGAATCACAGTGTACTTCTAACCTTTCATTCAACCTGATGTTTTAATCATTTGGAGGAAGAGAAACAAAACAAAAGAAAGGGATGGCAAACAACTGGTAATGATTCATGTGATATTTGATAAGACAGTAACGGGAAGTCAAAATAAAAGCAAGCATATTGTGACAGATGGAAGAGATCTCAGTCAAATTGTAACCCTTCTTCGAAAAACTTAAAGGAAGCAGCTAATTAAGGATGAAATCTATTTTTGTATACTCTTCATATATTTTATTCAAAATTGAGACAAAAGAGGATTTATTTTCCACTAAAGCAGGAAGATAAAAATGGGAGTCTAACTTTTTAATCATGGGAAAATAATTTTTTGTAAGGTTGAGTCTTTTTCAGAGTTTGCAGAGTGCGACTAAGAACACAAACCACAGCTTTTATAAAATGCAGTCATGAAATCAACTGAACATAACTTTCTGTAATTTTCCTTATAAAATGCAAAATACTATGTTGTAAGGGAAAAGACTCCTCCCAGTGCACAAGGTTAATCAGAACACTGAAGCTTCAGAACTTGACACTGAAAAGGAGGGGCAGAGGGATCTATACTGTCCTGACATTGTTACTGATAGCAAAAGTAGATCATGTATTGGGGAACATGGATGGATCCACTGTCCTCTTCCCAAGTAGAATTAGAGCAGAGTACAGCGAACGTAGTAAAGCAGGTTCAACTGTTGAGGCTTTGAAAGTTGAGCAATTTGTTCTTTAAAAAAAGTGCTTATCCAGTTTTTATACAAAGATGGGTGATTTCACACTGCATGTTCAATAAACTCATGCAAATATGAAGTATGTAAACATATTTGGCCAAACACTACCCTAGTTTGCCCTTTGTATAACACCAATAAATTAGTTTCAAATTTGCATATTGTTATTAATCATACACCTTTCATTTCTCTACTTAACATTCATGCACAAATATATCTGTGTTAATACTCAGTGCAAATATTCAGGAGACAGAGATGTTCACATCTTTCTTTTTGAAATAATAATAATTTATACTTAGGAGATTTTAATTCCATGTTTCCAGACATAAAATCAAAACAAGAAAGTAGAAAAAAGAGTGTCTAAACAGCTCTTTTTGCAGTTAACTATTGAACTGTCAGGGTCTTCTTTCAGTAATTTTATCATGTGTTTTAATCATGAATATATGTTTTTGTTTTATCACTGAATACTGTGGGAGCAAGCTAAAGGTCAGCAATCTGGTCTTTAGTAAACTAACAAAGCGATGGACTACCTGAATATGTCATCTTCTATTATTTAAAGATCATATAGAACACACAGGGCTTGCCATTTTGAGACTGAAAAGACTGAACTGGCAAGGTGAGAAATTCTTTGAAAGAAACAGATTTAGAAAAACACACTGTCTTTTACTGCTGCCTTATGAACTTAGCAGCTCTTTTTCTATTTGTATAAACAGAACAAAAGCACATCCAAAAAAAGACAACAGAACTGATTACTTACAATCACTGAACCTGAGTCACTAAGGCATTGTACTGTGTCACTTCTGTTGGTAAAAAAAATTAAAATAAAAAAAAACAACAGCAGAGAGAAAACAAAACACCTTCAACTGAAGAATCATGTGGAAAGGTTATTAAAGGATGAAGTCACAGCTAAATACAATCAGCTTGGGAGCTTCCACAGCTCATTGTGTTCAGTGCTGTTTATAACACAGTGTGGATAATTCTTGTGCTGCGTCTGTCCTGCATTGAACAGTTTTAAATTCTGCAGAAAGCTGTCCTTTATTTGCTGTTGTATCTTCAAAAACATAAACAACATTTTTTTTTACTCTCTTTTTAGCAAGCCAATCAACAAGCAATTTTGGATCTGATAGCAGAAAATGACAGAGAGTTGAGATCTAAGTATTGGAAAGTAGTCTCTGCTTGATATCTTCTTTTTTTTCTTGTAAAGTCTTGATGAATACAGAAATTACTCTTCATCTTTTTAGTCTGATCGCTCTTCTTTCCACTTCTCAATTTTGCCTCCTTTTTTAGTGTTTTTCTCAAATGACCACTTTTTTATGCTAAACATCATTACCAAAGTAATCTTAAATACAAAATATCAATCATAAAGTTAATCTTTAAACAGGCTTAAAAAAATAATTATTTTTCTCTCTGGAGAGGAAAAGATGGTCATAAATTGAAATCTGAATAAAGTACAATACAACAGCATTTGTTGGAGCTTTCATCAGGTTTTCCTTCTGAGCTGGGATTGAATTAGAGAAAATATCTATGCAAAAGAAGTTAGTAGTTATAGTATAGTATTAGTGTGATACATGAGTTTACAACTAAAGATCACATAATAAAGTATGGATTAATAAAGATCACTTATGAAAGTCTGGAAAAGGTAACATGGGTCATGATTTTTCTACTAGGAATAGTTGTGGCTATGGTTAGTACTAGCAATCTATTGTTTCCATCACCAGAAATTGTGATGTTTATTTCCTTCAGCATATATAAACTATTTATGAAGATGATCTCTTCTAAGGTAGCCCAGGCTACTTTTTAAAACACAAGAAAAGACTTATCCACTACCTCCTCCTACACAGAGCATCTCTTCTGATTCACAGAATCACAAACTTACCTCACTCTTCTCTCCAAGCTACTTCTTTTCTAAATGAATAACTTTCATTTGATGTAATATCCCAATCACTAAAAGGCAGACTAGTGTTTTGTTGTTTTCAGATTAGACTTAAACTCCACAATTAATACAAGAGTATGATCTGGCTTTTCCTTAATACTGGTTACTGTGATGTCATTTCAGATGCTGCAAAGGTTACTGGAAAAAAGATGCCATTTAAAGAAAGCATTTAGCTTTACTACTTACATTAGCCCACATACATCGATTCTGGAATGCATGGAATCCTATGCTAATATCAATATCACATTAACACCACATTTTTCTTTAATATCCAACCACCCTTGTTCTCATCTGTGTGCTGAAACAGAGTAACAGCCTAATGCAAAACATGAAAAAATAGTCACATGCAGAACAGGAAGGAATGAGGCCATAAAATAGATAGATTGCACAGTGGCAAGCTTATGGAAAATCTATTAAGGATGCATGGGATGTCAAAACATATACAATACAAGCTTGCTGCTTTTAGGTATTTTGTATGAAAGCAAGCTTATGGAAGACAAGCAGGCAGCTCCAGAACAAGAGTCAAGGTGACGGGAAGCAGACCAGAAGTCATGTCCTAAGAAAGGAGCGATGAACTCAAGTCACACAGAATCCTTACTACCACATAGAAATATGAATAGACCTCAACGAAGTTCCCAGGGCTTAGCATGAGCGACCCAACTACAAATCTGAAAAAAAAAACAGCTCACGTTAAATCTGAGGAAGACCTCAAGCTGAAAGATGTATATAGGACTTAATCTAATAGTTAGCCATGAAACAGTACTTAAGCAAAATGCTTTTATTCCTGTAAGGAATGAAAAATACTACCATCTTAAATTACAAGGGAACTCTGTTTCTGTGACAAGTGCTAATGCTGGCCCAGGCAAGTTGTTTTTCATTTCATAATTCAAACTAGTTCCCCTAACTGACTGTAAACTTCCATCTTGGGCATATCTTCGTGGATGCATTTAAGTACTGTGGTGACAAGCCAACCTTTCCCATTGCCTCTCAGCGGTAACATAATTTTAGATAGGTACTTCAAAATTATTATTCTACCCTCCCAGGAAAAACTCAATTAGCCTTAGGGCCAGGTGGTTTGAATTTGGCACCACTCTGTGTCTTTGCCAATAGAGATTCCTCAGAAAAAACAGCACGTCATGACAGACTGTGCCCTGATGCACCCCACTACAAAAATCCCAGACCATATGGAAGCAGCATGCTTTCCCAGAGAGAACTTAGCGCTGTGGTCCATTATCAAAAAGTAAGCAAGAGAAAAGAGAATGGCTAAATTAAACCACAGAGCAGTCTTAACCAGCGACTCAGGGACCAAGTGACTACCTTGGAGTCAGAAGAAATGACCTGTGCGAAGCATCTGAAGTGTAAAATTTTCTTGCTTGGAAGTGTGATTTTCTCAAGACAGAGGAAATTAAAATTATTACTTCATGGTTGCTTTTTCTCTCTTATTTAATTTTTTCCTGGCTTTCCACTTACACTGTTTATTTTCAATAGCAACATATTAATGGCGTGGTACAAGTCGCTTGCAGGATCTCCCCTGGAACAGTGTTTAGGATGCTGGTTACCCATGCTCAAAGTGAATTTAAACTGGAATAATTTCATATTAGTATAATACAAGGAATAGAATCCAGAAGATGAAAATAAAATTAATTGATAATGCTTATCATAGAAAAGCAACTGATTATTCATTATAAACACATTAAATAGTAAAAAGAGACAGAAAACAGCTCTGTCTTCTCTTGCAGGAGCTCAGTTCTGGTGTAGCTTTCCAAGATGAGCGATGTATTAAAACGGTCTTTAAGATGGTATTTGTGGTCTGGTAGCCTGTAACTGCAGGTTTTAAAGGCCGTCTAGTCCTATGCCTAACGCTATGCCATTTCAGTAGGAAGAGGGGCAAGAACTGAGTATATCCCGAATATATTCGTGGAATATGTGGTCTGGTAAAATAGACTTGGCTATAAGTTTATTGTAGCTGGAAAATCTAAGAGTCACAGGTTTTGCAAGAATACAAAAAACCCTGCAGGGAAACCTTAGCTGTTGATTCCTGAAATCAGGACTCTTTTGTAAACTGAATGTTTAAGATCAAACTCTGGAACTATTGCCCATTTGGAACTGGAATGGAACTGATTTTTGCAAGTTTTAATAGTGTTTTAGAATTTCAATATTTTAGCATTGAGAACCAGATTGCTTAGGATAGCATAGTTACTGCTGCGATAGTAACTGTGATTGCCATAACAAATTTGATGATAAGGTTGAAAATGGAACTGATCCTCCAGTCAGTTATACCACTTTTATGATATTCCCAGTATTTCCAGTGAAGCCAAGGAGTCTGATCCAACCACAATATTTTTATGTTCAATTCATCAATGTGCAAACATATTGTGCTCTCTTCAATGGCTACGAATGTATACCTTTGAGTCAGAGTGTAAAGCTAAAAATGAGAGGAAATTATTGCTGCTTTTTATTTTATGTTTGTATTCAATATAGCTTGAAAGGACTTGTAGACAGCATATTGCAGTGTGAAACAATATCATGAAAAATACATGTCTTTTAATGCAAGGGTTGCACCGACAGTTTGTCACAGGCAAAAGCTGCAGAATCAACAAAGAGACTAAATAAACAAGTCAAAACTTGAATTATCTAATACAGCATTGTATATTTTTAACAATCTCTATTCTAATTTCATGCACATAAACCAGCACTGTAAATTTTTTGGTCCTGACTTCATAACACTTTGTTTCCAAGGCCAGTACTTTGTGATCCATCCTTTCTAATGTCCATGACAAAACACACTATTATGCTATTGCTGCTTTTCCTAAGCTATTAGAGGCTGCATCACTTTTAAAAAATAAGGCTGACAAGAAAATAATAGAAAAAATGTTCCTTTTTCTATTACTGATACACACTTTGTGTTTCTCAACTAGGAAAAACAAAATGACATCACATTATCATTATATATACTGCTGTCTCCCAGGATGTCCTTCAGGTGTTATGGAACCTTACAATGACCAAAATACTTCCT
Organism: Phaethon lepturus; assembly: GCF_000687285.1. Lineage (NCBI taxonomy): Eukaryota > Metazoa > Chordata > Aves > Phaethontiformes > Phaethontidae > Phaethon > Phaethon lepturus. The sequence continues at coordinate 26,621 of NW_010532786.1, forward strand.
GTGAAGGGTTGAAAAGCTAAACATTTCTTTTTAAAGCTAGCAGTCTATTCTATAGAATAGATTTTCCTCTTTACAAGCCAGGTGGCAGTTCACTGGAAGAATACTTACTATAGATATATGCTGACAGCAAATTTTAGCTATAGATGGAACGTGGTGCTGGCTAAGTATTCCTTCCAAATGTGTTAATTTTAGTTCCACTTCCTTTATACTTACTTTTCTTAGTTGATTTATTTCTTTTCTTTCTTTTTTTTTTTCTTTCATAGGCACTTGAGATACTGATAAAGATGGGTCAAGTCCCAAATCAAATCCATGGGAAAGCTGAATGCTTATACAAAGCCTGAACTGTTTTATGATATCATTCTTAATTATATCAATATAAAAATAGCCACTGCTAGAAAATGCTGGGTTTAGAATTAAAATAGATTTGGCATAGTAATTGGTTGCTTTTCTGTTTTACAATAAGGCATTTATATGAATATTACAGACATTAAGAATTTGTTTATCTTAAAATACTATACGTATTTCCTATTTCTGAAGGACATAAAAATGTTTTGTCTTTGGGGTTTTTTTTATCATACTGGCAAAGAGAGAAAGGACAAAACCTAAAATATTTGGCCACTGTAAAATTAAACCATCAGACCCTCAGCTAGTTTAAATTAATATAGCTTTATTGATGGCAAGTGTATCTTTTTTTTTTTCTTTTTTTTTAACTGACATAAGAGTAATAGAGCAATTGAGTTGGAGTCATATTTTATGAAGGTGGTTGCCTTCTTAACTCTTAAGACTGTTCAAAGTGATGCCTGCCTGATACAGTCTCACCATATTTTTGTGAGTAAATAAATGTGTGTAAATAAAACCACCAGTTTTATTTACATTTTAAGTCTAAACTGCTTGTTTGCCTCTTGAATATATTAAATGAATGTTGAACTCTCATTCTTTTTCATAGGACTTCTGACCCCACAGTTAGTTTAGGATTATAAAAGAGGCAATGTCACCTCTTACACCAAAATGTTGCCAGTCAGTAATATACCACTTTTGATTTACACAGAATGACTGAGGTAAGTCAGTCTATTAATTTTTTTTTCATATGAAAATCCAGGCAGGCTGCCTTTACATAAAATTACGGCTATCAAGTATTTCCATACTAAATTCCATAAATTTTTTTCCATTTATTTCCTTGTAGTAGATTTGAAACTAACTATAATTAGTTGATAATAGTTGTAAATTGCTGTATCTTGCATTGCCTCCTTCTGTCACTTTTTAATGCCCGGGATTCTGGTCAGTCACCGAAGAAAATATAAAAGCAGAAGTTAAAAACATAACTGAACTTCTACCGTGCCTTTCATCCAAGATCCAAAATACTTTACAAACATTAATTAAGTTTCACAACACTCTTGTGAGATACCAAAGCACCAGTGCTGCCATCAAGAAATCAGTAGATAAAGACTGCATAAAGATTTGGTTCTGGCTTAAGGCATTGGTTAAAAATGCACTGAAGCATGCAAAATGAAGTATTCTTTTACCATAGAATTCGATAGGAAAACATCAGACCCAAACATATAAGCAACCCAAATGCTACCGTTTTAAATTGTGAAATTCATATTATCCATTTGATTCTTTGCTTCCTGCAGAATGTGAAATGAGCAGACACAGGGAGTTCTTAGCATATACTTCTTGTAACTGTGTCACATGCAACATTTATCCTTTGCAATTAGACTATCTTGGAGTATAATTACAATGCCTGCTATAAAATGAATTTATTTTACAGAAAAAAATTTCCATAAACAACACCAAAACCAAAGCAACAACAACAACAAAAAAGAAATTACATTCTCACCTCCAGACACTGAATTCAGCTTTTCTGGAATGTTATTGAGTATACTAAATTTGTTTGTAGAGGTCTACACCAGGGTACTCTACTTATGCTCCTTCCACAGACAAAGGAGAAATATAGACACCTACTTTATGAAGTGATGAACTGTATTGTAGATGTTTCTCTCCACTCCCTCCACACAGGGTCGAGGGTGACAAGCATAGATGTAGATGTCTACATTGTAGACTTCTACGTTTCATCAGGTTAATTCCAGCCCATGTCTTGTTTGCAAGCAAAACTACATTTAAATGGAGAAACATTTACTAGCTGCCCATTACAAATTAGTGATGATATAGTAATACAGTTAAAGTAATATAATGCAACTATATTAGTAATACCATTTCCCCTTCTAGAGTTCTGTGATACTTCATCTACCTCTTTTTCTATCTCTCAATTTATATCTACTTTTTTTCTTATTTCAGAGTTTTTGGAATGCTTCTTTAGATTCTTGTTTCATGCCTTGTGCCTCACATGGTAGCATCCAATTGAAACAAATGCTGCAAAGCTTCAGGATTAATGCAGAATTCAAGTTATCCTTTCTACATTTGAGGATCATGCTTTATGCAGCTTTCAGAACTATACAGTATGGAAACATTACAGAGTTATACCAAGCAGAAAAGGAATTGTCAGGCATGGATATTTTTCCAGAAGTGATGCACAATTACTCATTTCCAAGATCAGTAGCTACAAGAAGTGGCTGAAATGCAGCTGCTCATGATGTGTTTACTGTCACAAGTGGTGCTGGAATTCTGAGGCAAGTAAAAAGGAAAACACACAACGGATGAGATTCATCACAGTAACTTCAGATACCTGCATTGCATTTGAGCTAGTTTTGTAGACTCCCTTTATAATCAATGAAGAAACTTGGAAGGTATGATTCATTTTCTTCAAAGGTAGAGATGTGTTTATTACTCTTCATTGACTTTAACAGGAGTCCAGCCAAATAGCTCAGATAAAGACATCTACGCCACAAATGTGTGAAGTGAAACATATCCCTCCCACTGATATTGTTTGGGTATGTTATAGATAATTACATTGCCTCAGCAGCTATTCCACAAGTTCCACACCTTGATAATATACAGCAATATACTGCCATTATGGTATCAGCAAGGTTCCATTATATATTATCAGTTGAAAAAATTATAGGATAATGTAGTAAAGAATATACGACTCCGTATACAATCTCGATAGCTTAAGCCTCCCATTTCTTAAACTCTTTTATACAATGAGTGCTGTATCTTGAAAGCACTCCTAAACAGCTCCTACTTTTCTATCTCTGCAGGGCTGGCTTTCCAAGATATTGCATGTCTAAAATTAATTCAGGCACATTAATGTGTTTATAAACTCCTTGTGCAAGGACTTAAGCATATGCAGGCATCTTGAAAATGAGCACAAATCTCATCGTGCTGTTTCATTGTGCAAATATAGTTTCATTGTAGTCTGAATCCCCAATCATTTCCCTATTTCAAGCGTACTTTTATTATTCCAATAATATTGTACTATCCTTGAAAAAAATGAAGCTCCATTTCAGAAATCTTACTATGCACAGTGTTAATATTCTGTATAGAAGCTGTTTTAGTTTAACTATACTTTTCTTTCCCCACAGACACTATTTCCAAGAATATTAAGTAGCTGATAGATTATCTTTGGATTCTAGGTGGTCTCCTTTTTAAGTAATAGCCTTCACCTTTGCCCCCAAAGAACTAATCACTGTCCTCTTACACCTATCCTTTTTACAGAAATAGCCTTCTACAAGGTACTTCATTTCTTTTCATCTCCTCATAATTCCGTATTCAAATTTTGCACCAAACTTTAATATTGATTTTTTTGCAGTGCATATTCTCATTCTGGATGTCTAGCCATTTTGGATACTGTCTTGAAGTTGCTGATCACCACAACCTGTCATTTAACGAGGTCCTCTGCCACTACCATCCTTTGTTACTGTCATCAGTCTTACCCTAGGTTCAATCATTAAATGTCAGGCAGTAATTTACAAACTGTTTTTCCTCAACTGTTAGTCTAGTAGAGTATAAACTAATGCCATGTAATGTACAAACTCCCGTGGTATTTTAAATTTTAACGTATTATGTTAGTCTTGTTTTCTACACATAATATCTGTTCTATAAAAGCTGTTGTGTATCACAGGTTGACAATAATAAAAATACCAAAACGTTTACCTTGTCATCCCTACTTGTAAAATAAAAAAAAAATTATCATCAATTAACATGAAATTGAAGTAATTTAAAACCCCTTGAAAACTTGTGGTAGAGTGAATGAGGTTTCTCAAATTTTAAATGTTGCTGTAGTCAAAATGACACAGAATGTGCAGTAATGTGTTTGTTTTTCAGATACTGTAGGTCTGAAGAGATTTTTTTGTATACTTCAATTATAAAAACATTTAAAACATACAAACTTGTGCAATTTTTATTTTAATGAAGATGAGAAGTTCATTAACGAAGATAAATATTTCATTAGATGTTAAATAAAACAAAGAGATTTTTTGGCTTCTCTCAGCACAAAATTCCTTTGAAAGATTAATTAATACATGCAAATTATGCAAATTAGACCCATGCAAATATTTTATGAAGACAATTAAGGGAACCATTAATTACTGCTTTTTTTGCTTCAGTGAGATTCATTCATTTAATTTTAATTTCACTTTAACTGTTTTGATGTATAATCTTGCAGCTAAGAACTTTATCTTTCCTAGTGGGTCACTTAAACTTATAAATTTCATCAAGTGAGCAGCAACAGAAATCTGTAAAGATATTCTCTGGGCTATGTTTAGTATCAAGAGAAATTTTTGACACAATGCACTCCTAGAAACTGCAAAACTGGAAGGGAATGTGAGCTCATTCTTGGACAAGGTTCAACTGCTGGAAAAGCAATTAATTTGCTTTGGCTGTGCTAATATAGGGGAATTAGAAAGTGTGACACAAGACAAATAGAAATAATTAGTTCTCCAAAATGATGTTCTCATTAATATGGTTTGAACAGTAGAAATAAAAAACATTATTGTGGCATGTCTGCATTCTGTCCCTAGCCACAGGAGGTAGAAAAATGCAAGATACAGCATTTTTTCACCTTTGTAGTTTGTATGGTGGTGGCATCTATTTTTATTTTTTATTCTAGGTTTTAAGAAAAGCAAATTGCGGACCTGATCCTGTTATCTAAAACCTACTGCACTTGCATGAAGCATGAGGGATCCCTACGTTTCTAGACTGTTTTCTTCCTCTGAAAATATGAAGCTATAAATATAACTGACTAGGCTTTTCACAACAATACACTGAAGTTCCAAAACTGAAACTTTGATTTCAATATTGTTCATTTAAATCATATTTTATGATGTGCAATACACAATGTATAATACGTTTCTTCTGTAGTTTAAGCTAGTATAGCAAAAGATTGCTCTATCAAAAGAGTTTATGACATCCGCTCCAAATCTGAGAACATAAAATAACTTTCTTTTTGCATAATGTGAATACACATGCATGCATTTGACAAAGTATATAGAGGTAAATTTTCCGTTGCTCTCATTCTTAACACTTATACCTATACAAACCAGGTTTTCTACAAGCAGTGAAGATCACCAGCTGATATTCTTCACAAAAACTGGTCACTAGAAGGCCATTAAGAACATTTGCTCACTTACACCCTAAATTTCTTAGCTTGCTGCAGAATTAAAAGTACCGTAACATTACATGGCCCTGTCAAAATATTAAAGATTTGAGTTTTTTTCCCCTGCAGGTGATATGCCTTCGAGCTGTTTACCAAGTTCCAACCGAAGGCACCTTCTTTTGAATGTTTTGCTGCATACATACTTTTTATTTGGAATCAGATATTAAAGTGCAGTGATTTAATATACTTCTCTCCATTAGGTGGCAAATCTACAGCATCTGACAGTTGAGGTTTTCTCTTTAAATACAACAAGGGGAGGGAAAATGCGGCCATACCTAGCTTGACATTTTTTGATAGATAATTACTACCATTAAGCAAATTCTCAAGTGCAATTTCCAAGAGGTTTAGCAAAAATATCGAAGAAAATTTCTAGAACTCTCATTGCAATAATCCTGTTATAAACAGCATCCTGTCTTCAGGGAAATTGTTGATAAGAGAAAATGTAATGACGGTCTTTAACTTAAAACCTATGAAACTTTCCTATTCTTTGAATAGTCATTTATTCTTTAACAACATGGATAAAATATTTCCATGTTCCTACTTTGTTAAGAATGTGTCAGTTAAACATATGGATGAATGACCATAATACTTCAAAATGCTGAGAAGTACTTTCTTCTTTGACCATCAGTTCTGTTGCTAGTCAGCTTTTTTTGCAAATTTTTATTTAATGTGGCTGCCTTTGATGATTTCTATGTAGCCAAACCTTAGAACTAGCACCTCATACACTACTTTCTAGTCTTTTCTAGACTAGCCTTTGCTAAAAGGTTCCTGGTATTCAAATACTGTTCTCCCTTCGTTAGGGTCTTCTTATTATCCATCCACATGGCTAATTTCTTTCTCAGTTTGATCTTTTTGGCTTCTCCCTCAACTTTCTGGTTTAGCTTCTCAGGGCTGCAATCTTCCTCCCATTGTCTCCCTCTCCATGCTTCATATCCAAGTAGTCGAATCCACAAACAGAAATTCAGCCACCATATCCATGCTGACAATTGACATAACCCTTTGTACTCCAGGTCTATTCCCTTCTGTCTGACCTAAAACCTCAGCCTGCTTTTCTGATTCTCGGTGTGAATGTTTGGCTGCTATGACACTCTCAGGATGGGAAAACGGAGCTGTTAATTGTTCACCCCTTCAGATTCCTCCTCCTCTTCCCCACAGTTACTACTCTTAGTCACTAATAACCACTCTCTTCATCTTTTCTGTCAGTGAAGTTCAAAATCAGGGTATCCTGTTTGTTTGTTACTTCTGACTGTTCATTACAACATAGCGTCTAAATTTCTTCTCGTAAAAAGTGTTTACCCCTTATTTTCCCATCTCTCTCTCTAGCTGTAAATTCATATGCTGTTTCTTCTCCTATGTTACCTACTAAAGTTTACTTCTAAGTTGTACAAACAAATTCATATGGCAAAAATATTTTCCTAGTCTGCTTCTTTGAATTGTCACTCCTTTTTAATTCCTTCACTGGTTCTTCCCTTTTAACAACTGAAAACATAGCACTTGAAAGGTTTTGATTTACCCTTCAGCTTGTGCATTACTCGTTATCAAAGTGCTTCAAACTGGAGTGATGCTTCCAAATAAGCACCCTCATAGTTTTTTCCCCTATTGTTCTCAACAGTTAAGAAGACCCTTGTGTAATGTTCACAAGACTAACTCATTACAATCCTCCAGGCTTGAAATCTGGATTTGTAGGTGAGTCTGACAGTAAAACCTGAGATCAGGAATGGTACCTGAATCAAGGAATGTGTTCAGGAATATGGGTTCAGGAACACATATAACTTCCCACATAAGTTTATTTAATAAGTCATTTACCAGCACAGTCACTAACACCTTAGTCATCATCTGATCTCAAAAAATTTTTGTGCAAAGCTTTAAGGGAAATGACATTACTTGGCTATATTCCTTTACTAATTTGTTTACCACGGTCATGAATGGGGACAATAATTTCAAGAATATGGTAGGAGATATAGGTAGGGATGATCATATCACAGTAAAAAATGAGATCAGGAATGGTACCTGAATCAGGAATGTGTTCAGGAATATGGGTTCAGGAACACATATAACTTCCCACATAAGTTTATTTAATAAGTCATTTACCAGCACAGTCACTAACACCTTAGTCATCATCTGATCTCAAAAAATTTTTGTGCAAAGCTTTAAGGGAAATGACATTACTTGGCTATATTCCTTTACTAATTTGTTTACCACGGTCATGAATGGGGACAATAATTTCAAGAATATGGTAGGAGATATAGGTAGGGATGATCATATCAAAAGATTTAATGAATACTATTGCACCATTGCTCGTGTAAGACGGGTTTACCTCAATAGAAGAAATGCATTGAATACTCTTCCATGTAAATGACTGGCAATTCCTTTGCTTCTTGCTGTTGCCATAGCACACTTGGGGACAGATTTGCATTTGATGACTCAGGTTTAATTAAATGTTACATCTTCTTTGTGTTTTTGACCAAAACATTGAAAGGAAAACATGTAGTAATGCAAGCATGCTTAGTCTTCAGCTCCTGAAGTACAGAAAGATGCTACTGGTTTATCTTCACTGCCATGACTAGAAAAGTATAGCAGGTATTGAGCCTGTCTGTATACTAGGAAGCTGAAGAAAGAAATTCAATGGAGCTTTGGGCTTAGGAAGCTGGCAGAACCTACATAAATTAAATAATCCATTCACCATTACTCTACTCTAGCTTCAAACTTTTTAAATGTCATTATGCAAGGTGTTTTAACCAAACTCGTTATGTTTATGTAGAAGTAACAGAACTAGAGTTTATGTCAGGTCTTTTTTACAAAAGCTGAACACATAAGGTCAATGTGGTATGTGAGGGGTAAACATACCAAATCAAAGAGAGCTAGGCAACATATGTTGTTGGATTTTCAAAGCTGTCTCTAACAAAGGGAAGACTTGAAAAGACTTACACCAGGTGCATTCTGTCATTACCCTGATATTCACAGAGGTTAGCCATCAGTCTGAGCAAGTGTAGAGCAAGCACAGATGATGTGTTACATGTATTCTGTTAGCATGAAGTTTTGGGACATAAATCCCACCACCAATATGCAAGTGGGTAAATTCCATCTAGTTTTGCATATGTCAAAAAAATGAGACAGCATGAAGGAATATATAAAAGGGAGGGCAAAAACATGAAGGGCAGAATGAAAATTTTAGCTCTTGCAAGATTTAAGTTCAGTCCCTGATCTACCACAGATTTCTGCCATATCCATGATCAAGCTCCCTAGCCCCTCTGTGATATAAAGATAATTGCTTTGTTCTGCATCACAGGAGTATTTCCTGGTGTGAAGATTAAATGCATTAAAGATTGCACAGTTGTTCAGATATTGCAATGATAACATTTCTACTAGCTTTACAGGTGCTCCTGACACAGCTCACACAATTTATCTGAGACAGGCCACGTGGCTGCAAACTGGAATAATAAAAATAAATAAATAAATAAGAAATAAGTAAATCTCTGTTTACTAAAACTTACATTTATGCTGAAACATTATAATAGATGAAATATACTCTGAAAATAAGTAACAGCAATTTAAGATACTATTTTTGGACTAGCTAATTTTGGTAGATTTACGAAATTAGTGTTTTCTCATGACTAATCTGTCCTTAAACAGTTTCTCAGAACTATTATGCACAAACATGCTTTCCTTCAGCTTGATGCCTGATTTTGTTTTCTGTTTTGATATACATATTTACACTAGGAACTGAAATGAATTATACACTCTTAATCAATGAATTCTGTTGAATGTCTGCTAAAGACCAATTTTACTTCTTTATCTGTTTCTTCATATGATTACTCTTCCAAGCTTCACAGTAAAATTGAAATTTATTTTTTTTCAACTGAAAAAAAAGCAGCAGCTATGGAAAGATTCTAATATTCAATGTAGAGATAGAAGGCAAAGATGTTTCAAAGAACAGAGAAAGTACAGGAATACTCTAAGGCATATTAACAAGGTTCTGGGCTGGCATATCCAGGGCCCGCTCTCTACTTGGCCAAAGGACTGCTATCTGAGTCATATATGGTAAAACATATCAGATCTTTTTGAAAGTCAGTGAGTTTGGGATTCTTTAAAAAAAAAAGACAACCACAACTTTTTTTCCACATCTCACATTTTCATTAATGTAGTAATAAACATCTTTTTATTCAAAGTATATAATAAGCTATATATTTCCATATAATATAACCCAAGTCAAAAATGTAATATGTTCAAAGGTGTTCTAAGTGACCAAAAAGGGCTTGATCCAGCATCTGGTATCATTTGAGTCAGCCTTCCATATACTGTGTGACTTCCACCTGCTGCTCCAGAAAGGTCTGGATCTTCCATAGGCATGATTAACCCTACACAGATGTCTCAGATGCCCTGGAGTATCTCAAATGGCACTAGACATTTATATATGGACAACCAAATCACTTCTTAAATAGTGTAAGGATTAATGTTAAGAATATCTTAACTTTTCTCTGAAAATCTCTTTTCAGAGTTTCAGACATGCAGGGATGACATGGGAAATTATGACTTTCCTTGGTAGATTAGCTTGCATGGCTTACTAAGAAATTTTCTTTTCTTCTTTGATGCAGGTGGTGGCTGACAGTCAAAAAGGGCTGCTAAACAGGATGGCCACTGTTCATATTTCATGTTTTAAATCTGATTGAACTTGAAATTCAAGCTTTGAAATCTCACCTGTCTTTGATGTTTCTTGTTACCTTCCCAAACTGTAGTACTATTCAGGAACTAGACCTGGATCTCCTTGTCTAATAGATTTCCTCCTATGTGTGCTAAGCGGATAAAGTAGTTTACTGGCTACTAGTTTATACTAGTAGTTCTCTACAGCACTACTTTCAGCAGAACTGAAAATTATTACTGTTATTTTGGCATAGAAGTTGTCTCCCTCATGCTTCACATGACAAGTCACAACAAGGGAAGCGCAACTATTAGAAAAACCTCAAACTACTAAATATTTTGAGGTCTGTTGATGGTGAAGTCTTAATGATTTTATACAAGAATGCAACACTAATATTGACAGAAGAAGTTTCTTTATAAGGGGATGACACACAAACATCAGACATTTTTTAATCTCTATAGTAGTTTAAAAAACAAATGCCAAGAAACAATCTTCTTTATGACACAAGTTATTACAGCTGACATGATGCCACTTTCCAGCACTTATCTACAATGTAGTAAACGTGGCTGAGGAAAAAAAAGACAGAGAAAAGGGGACAGCTCTCTACACAGTGTAGAGGCAAGCACTGATAAACAGCTTACAGTAGCAGATCTAGCTCCCCAACCAACATAAAGAGGCACAGGATTATAGTTCACTTCTGAATGAACTAGAAATCCACTTTGTTTATATCTGTTTCATGATGGGCTATAGAAACACCGTTTCACTGAAATGATGTTGTTTTAATCAATTTTTCATCCTGGTTTCAACAGTAAAGTCTTTTAGTTCTTTCTCTAGAAGGGAAAATGTGATTTGTTTTTCAGATGATGAAACTATGCTAGAAACATGTGTTTTACCAGCGTGTTCAGGTTTCAGTTACCTTTTGAGGTACAAGATGAAGGGAAGAGAGTATTTATGGGAAACATAAATAGGTAGGATGGTGGCTTGCGGTGCCCATCTTTCCAGGTAGCAAGACAACTGGGATGACCTCAGAAGTTGGTTAGGTTAAGAAATCATCCATCCTATCCTTCGCTCTTTGAATAATATGAAAATGGAGGAGGGAAGGTGTAAGAGATGAATGAAAATGAAACAAGTCAAAACAATTGTATATAGAGTCTAAACAGCCTCTTTGGTGCACAACGCGTTTTATTTAATATTCCTATTGTCCTGAATTTTCCCACTTGACTCTGTTCATGCATAGTCATTAATTTTACACATAGTTGCTTTAAAAGTGCACTAAAGTACCATGTTGGAAGAAAGCCTCTGACTGATTAATCATTTATCTCAGTAAAAAAACTATGAACATATTTGATTTCCAGCAGCTTCATATATATACAGCTATAAAATGAGATGTAAATTGCAATAGGTAGTAATTTCAAAGAAAATGTGAAAAAGTTTATGCCAGAGTATAAGTGTTGAATGAGAGGGCTCTATAAGAATTCTTTCCAACATATATGTAATTGTTTATTAACTCTACGCTAAAAATTTGCTTTTTGGGTGATGGATAACAGGATTATGTACCTTAAAGTTTAAAGGTGTAGCTAACAATGACCTATGATCACTACGAAACAATCGTCTATTTATAGGTTACTGCCTGCAATCAATACCACCTTCTGTTTAAGTTAATCAATGTTGTCTTTAATTGATTAGCTTGGGTTGAAAACCTGCCAAAGTGCAGGACTCCTGGGCAGGGTGATAGGGAACATACTTACTGCTGTTTGGTTTCCATGTATTGTAAGATAATTTCAGTATTTATTCGTGGTCAAGGAAATATGAAGCAAAATAAATCTTTATTGCATGTGTCCTCTTCGAGTATTCAGATTTCAACAGTAAAAGACAGACAAACTAGCAAGAGATGTCATAAACGTCTAGTGTACAATGTAGGTTTAAAATCTGAACTATATTGGATTGTCTGCCAAGCCAAATAAATTAGTAAAACAAGTATCTTTAAAACTTGTGATCTGGTAAAGCTAGTAAGGCTTATTCTTCTTAAGGAAATAAAATAAAATATTTAAATTAGTGTACAGGGACAAAGCCCAGCTCTTTCTAAAATGTATAAAATTTAGAGCACCTATGTTAGAGATATACCTTCTGCAACAGTAATGAAATTCAAGGTGGTGCACACAGATTAATGTTGTTATTTATTATTATGTATATAATTTCACTGAAGTGCATAGCACTAATACAGATGAATAATAAGTGCATGACCCTGACATTAATACAAGGTGTTACACACTGCAGTCAAAAAGCAGCTGAAGTTTAAGGCACTAATCAGAAGGAAAATGAAGCATCATAAGCGTGTGTTACTACAAATAGGGACAATGTTTAACCAGCAAATATTTGAGAAAGACTGGGCAAAAAATAAATAGAATTGGTTGGACTAACCAAAGGGAGTTAGTAAAGCAGCTCCACTAAATGTCAATGAGGATTAGACAGTGAACTTCTGACAGTTTTCCCCCTTTAATAACACTATTAGATGTGAAAATATTTTTTTTTTTTGTGCATAAGAAAGACAAAAGAGAAGAGCGGGGTGGAAAACACACTATCCTTCAGCTTCTAAAATTGAACAGAGCATATGCATATGTTTTCACCAATGCATTAGGTTGTTTGACAAACTCTGGCATGCAGAGAAGGATCAATAAAAAGAGAGCAGACATCACTCCCTAGTGGGTCACTACAACAGCTTTGCTCCATTCTGGTGTCTTTTCACACTTTTCTGGTAGCTCAGATCACTACTCTTACCTAGAGGTGCTAGAATAACCCTAAGGAGGACAATAACGTTACAGAGACAGTCCTGTCTTATGTCTGCAGTCAACCAAAGCTGTAGAGACTGAAACCAGTTGTCTTACTGAACTTCAGGAATCTTAAAAATGCCAAAAATAAGGAAGAAACCTGGTAATCAGACAGGAAAAAAAAAAATGCAAAATCTGTCAGATTGCTGAAAGTCACACTCTCACAAGACAGGTTATTTCACAAACATAGACAGACCTTCTTGCTGTTTGATGACTTTTTCTTGACAAATTAAAGGAAAAATATTAAGTTGTGGGTTTTTTTTTAAATCTGGCCTAAAGGAATAGGCTAAGTGGCCTAAAAATGACGGAAAAGTTCATCTCCAAAAAAAAGCAGTCTACTCTCTTGTCAGTGCTGCTTCACAGAACCTTTTTATATTTCTGTGGGTCTAGAATAGTCAGCTGTTTGTTTCCATAAACAGCCTAGCTAAGTAGCAGATGTTTCCTTGGGCAGTTATTCAATATATCTAGAAAAAAAAATCTCTGTGCCTTCCAGGCTTCTGACAGCTTTGTTTCCAGCTTCTGACTTCTTTTCCCTGCTGAAATGTTCAACCTTTATAGCAGGCCTGCACAACAGGTGGGCTGTGGGTCTCTTGCAGCTTGAAAAACCATTTGTTTGGCCCATCAGCTGCTGAGAAGCATCATGTACTGTTTGATTTGCCCAGCTGCCAAGAGGCAGCAACAAGATGTCCAACAGAAAATGCTTATCTGCTAGCTTGTCACTGATCCCTCAGAATGCATGCATCTCCTAGTCAGCCACCTGGTCAACCAGCAGACATATAGCTCCAGATCGTACACACACGTTGCCTCGCAGGTCAAAGTGGAGTAAGAAGAAAGACTTGGAGTATTCAGGAGTAATATTGGGCTGGGGAGGGGGCGGGGAGGGGGTTGAAACAGAGGTGGAAAGAAAATGGGAAAGTAACAATACAAGGAAAGTTGAAACAGTGTTGAAATGGGTTGGCAGAGAAGTAGGAATGTCACATGGGAAAGTGAAAATGTATTTCATTTTGAATCCTGGCTCTATACCAACCCCAAGCACCTTTCTGCTAGAAGTCCCATGCAATAATAAATAAGTAACAACTAATCCATAGTACTTACTAAGCGGCAATAAAAATGGAATAACTGATGAGCAAGTGTCAATTGAATAAAAATACAGAATTTTCAAGGTGATATATATATTTAACATTTCTAAAAAGTTTTAATGAGAAAAAAAGGCAAGAAAAAATTTGGTAAAATGAATAAAGAATCAGGTGTTTTTATTTTCTTGGGTTTAATCAATTAATACTGTAGAGAATATATGATCATTGGTTTACACGGCATTATACAGATGGATGACCTCATCTCTGAGGAGCTATGGGGGCAAATGGAATTGGTTTTGATTCAGAGGAAGGGGGACACAGAGAGGAACAGACAGAAATGCAAAGATAGGAATAGAAGCCCTGGGAGAAAGATGCAATTATTGAAGGGACTCTGGAGAAGTATAATGGATAAAAGAAATGGACTTGATGCTGGTCATCACAGTCAATATCATGGGCAAAATAAAGGAAGGAAAGGCTAAAGAAAAGACATTTTCGTTAAATAGGCTGCAAAGAGAATCCTCAGAAAAGAAATAGATGTCCTGTCATTTGAAGATATTGAAAACTAATTTTTTAAAATAAATAGTTAATTTGAGAGTAGTCTTGCACTAGAAGATGTGTCCTATCTATGGTTAGCAGCCAACAATAAATTTTTGTAGTCTACAAACATAAAATCATATAAAACTTAAGATTTAGAGAAATTAGAACAAGAAGTCTAATGCAGTTGGAATTGGAAATAAAGACAGAAAACATGACTTGGGGGAGTGACTGAGGCTGGTTAAACACATAGATAGAAACCAGGGCACTAGAAAACACTCTGAAAGGGAGCTAATAATAAGAAATGGTTGTCTGACAGTAACTGAGACTGAAGTTGGGGGATCGAGTGATTTGGACTGACTAGGCAAGAACAGGCTGAGAATAGAAGGAAAGATGGGGGACAGAACACAGATAGGGCAAGAAAGTCACGTAAAGTCATCTGAAGTCTCTCAGAGGGAGAAACCTTGACAAGTAACTGGATATGTGGCATATGGACAGGGTATTATGAGCCAATATCTGTAGACATCTGGATCTTGATTTACAAGGGTATTAGATGTAAGAAGCTGGAATGACTGGATATATTAGAAATTTGTATTGAAAGGTAAGACAAAAAAGAGGCAAGAAAGAGATTATAAAATTTGGAAATTGCTATCAGGACTGATACAAAGGTCAGAGATGAGGAAGAAACAAGAACATGAAAGCTTGATGGAGACACTGTTAAAAGTTACACAGGTTGCAAGAAAAATGAAAGGAAGATTCTGTGCCCAAGAGCATGAAATATATCCCAAGGTTGGGTTTTTTTGTCTCAATAAGTATCTGTAAAACCCCATGGCAAAATGGTCATTCCTTAGAACACACTGCTTATCAAAAGATATTAGTTTATCAGTTACTTTGTTAGCTTTATCACTGTAAATCTAAAGATTCAAGTCCATAAGGTTGTCAGATGTCATCTCACAGTAAAACTTCTGAATTTCTAGTTTACTTGTTATAAAGAAAACCCTAGGCCATTATTCAAATGGTGAAGAAAAACATTCAACTGTTAGGAAATGCCAAAATTATGATTTAACATATGAAAGAAATTGAGACAATCATTCACACCTCTTCTGTAAAGCATGGTGTCTAATGATGAAAATATTATATATAAACCAGGTATTATATAAAGCATGAGAACACACATTGAGATAAAGAAAAAATTGGATAGATATCCATTTATTCAACTACATCCTTGATCTCTGCAGTGAATGAGACAGGGTACTGTGAAAAATACAGTATCTAATCATATAATTAAAGATTATATCATGATGCATACACAAAGACGGTTGAACAAAGGTGCGGAAGACAACCTTAATTCTACCATTTCCTAATTTTGGACTGCTTGACTTTACAGCCTTGATAATGGCCTTTTCCAATAAAGTTTTTGATCTCATAAGAAATATCATCACCCATTTCCACATGCTTTTGTCCAAGATTTATACATCAGAAATGGAACCGTGTGCACAGGCTTCACAGAACTACCAAAAGTTCCTTTTCAATATGGAAGTCCTTCAGATAGCTATCTTTCAAACACAAATATAGCAAGAATCAAGGACTACAGTTTTCTCAGATTATTACGCTGATTTTGCTTGTTGAAAAATAGATTAAACAGGTTTCAAGCCAATGCTGAAAACAATTTAGGTTAGGTTTTCAGGCGAATGACTGAAGCTGTATATAAGCAATTTTTATTAATGTGGAGGGCAGCTGCAGGGCAGCCTTCCCGTAGTTCTTAGGCAGAAAAATGCACACACTAGGTTTTTGGTATGGGCAAAGTTAAATCATAATTTCTTTCTCACTCTTCCTCAGTAGCCTTCAAAGTAACTTCACACAGGACTATGCAGTCGGTGTGCTGAGTTGCAACTGCTTGCTTTCTCTATTCCTGGATCTGCTCAACACCTCCATTTCCTGCCTTGTCCTTTCTGGGAGGGAGAAAACCAGACGGCCCTGGAAGCTTTTATGTGCATCATAGCTGAGTGGCTCATACATCAGGAAAGCATAGTCTGAAGCCACTTACTAGTACACTAAACTGTGCTGTTAATACGAGCCTAGAGAAGATGTGGAGAACTAGAAAAAGGTGAGAAGAAACAATGGGTGGGAAAGGGCTTAGAAAGCGTAAGTTCATTTTGTTAAAGGACAGGGAAACTAAGGTAACAGACTCGTTTGGAGAAAGGTTAGAAGGAAAAAAATATTTGCAGCAGAACAGGGAATTGAGGTATGAAATTCTGAATGATGGACAAAAGGAATAAGATTTGCACTAGAGGAGAATGTGTAATAAGGGAAAAATTGAAAGAACGGAGCGGGACAGGAAAGCTTTCAGGACAGACAAAGTGCAAAGGGTCTCTTGAAATACAGGCATTTGGTTAAAAAAAAAAGAGATAGGCCTGAGAATTCATGGGAACTGAACAGGGTGAGAAGACTGTTAGCAGAAAATGATGGAGCTGGTTTCAGAAGAAGCTGGAATGACGGCATGTAGAAGTTGGAAATTATTGGAAGAAAGTAGAAAAGATACAGGCTGAGGCAATGGCTAGAAAATAGGAAAGAAATGGAGAAGCTAAACAAAATAGCAGCCTGAGAGGCCGAACATTTGTTTAAGCTTCCTGTTCTTATCAGGATACCTTTGGGAGAAAAGCACGAAACAATTTGGGAGTGATTTGGGAAAAGGAAGACATGACAGGGACACCATATGAAAAGAATAGTCAATGGCGAAGACAGTGCAGCAGAAATTTTTAGATTAATTTAGACAATGTGTAAAGGGAGTGGTGATTAAATGGAATGAAAATGAATGTACAGGACTTGGGAGGGAATCTACTAGGAGACAGAAAATTGTGAATGTGGGATTTATAGCGGAAAAGAAAAATTAAGAATGTGTAGGCAGACAAATACATGGTAAGTATTAGATGGTTAGATGGGGAAGAAAAAGTCAATGGAAATAAGAAAGTAAGAGCGGCAGTAAATGTCATTGTTCTAGTGCTTAGTAAGAGGTCTGGTAACAAAACAGTATATAAAAGTCAAACATTATCTTTGTATGGTACCTTTTTGTGTGGGATGAGGGGGTCTTGGGAAACCGGATTGGGAGCTAGGCATAGGCATCTAGTGAACCTACAATATGTATGGAGAAGAGGATAATCTGCTTTATTATTATTTTAAACAGAAGCAAGAAAGAAAACATTTAAAACCAGTGTCTACACCAGTTCCTAATAACTTAGTATCTGTTTGTATCTGTTAAAAAATATGTAAATATATTTAAGACCCATAATTGGGTTATTTTTTATGATTATTTTTTAGCAATCTACCCAGTACTTAAAAAAAAAAAACCAAACAACCCTAAATATCCCTTATTGCTTCTTTTTATAGTTTTGTATTCAAATTTCTCTTTATTATCTCTCCAATTTTACAAAAGACTTTACATGAACTAAAAGTGAATCTAAATGAATGCTACATGCTGAAAAATAGAACAGAACATACCCTACTTATTGACAAATGCAATTATCTTAAATAAGTCCTATTCCTTCCTCACAGAAGTGACAGCTAAAAATATCAACATTAAATATAACTTCAAGTTGACAAGCATCCTGTTACTTATAATAAATAGTAGATAAAATCTTTATTTTTAATTATGATTTCCTTGTGTAATATTTTCTTAAATGCTGAAATTACACTTGGTATTTCAATTATTTCACTTCCCCACAGAATGCTGCAGCTTTCCTACTTTTGTTTGCTTAGCTATAGAACTGCATCACATTTAATACAGTAAGCTGAAAAAAATTAATGATTGTGGATAAAGAGACTACTACCTCAGATAGCTTTGATACCGAGATACAGATTTATTTTTGAGAGGAATAAGAAAGGCATAAATATTTCCCTAGTAAGTAACCTGAAGCATGAAAGAGGCAATATTATATTCTTTATTATGGAATATATTGCATATTTTATAGAATAATTCTTATACAGTGCATACTAGAGTATACAAAATATCATTTATAGAAAAAAAATCTAAGGACATAATTGAAATTTTGCAAAATTGGAAAGACATGGTCTTTGTTGCCCTGATGAAAATTCAGAAAAGTGTTGGAAAAATACCAACCCTTTCACCAAACGGAAAGCTTTTGTAGAGTTTTGCAGCTAAATTCTCGAAGGAGCCCATCTGTACTGAGCATGCTTTATTCCAGTGCTGCAGGAATGAAGCAGTTCTTTCCCTGCAACTCTCTCTCCTCATTCCTGCAAACAATTGCCATGCTAAATATTGAGACAAGAACAGAGGAATTGTCTTTACTTTTCTCTCGGTGCTTCCCTCCCTGATATCCAGACAGATGCAGAAGAAGAAACGGAATGTGTACTGAAAGCAGTAGGGAACATGAGCTTGATAGGGAGGCAGAGGGGAAGGGGAGAATACAGATGGAGATGTGGTACCAAAGGGGAAAGGCTGGTAATGGGGAACGTCAATACAGCTCTTGAAATGGCTGGACAAGAGGAGGAGGCAACAGGATGGGTCAGACAGAAACAGGGAGCTGGGCATCACTGAGAAGAGGAAGAGCTTGTAGTTATAGAAAAAATCAGGGTGGCATGGAACAGTTCAGAAGAGAACGCTGGAAGAATGTGAAGTTGGGAAAAAAGAAACACAATGTAATGTAGAGCAAGGAGTGAGGTTAGCCATCGACAAAAGGTGGAACTGGAGTAAGAAGGAAGAAACTAGAAAAAACTGGGACACAGAGATACAGGGATACGTGCTAAGGGGGACACAGAGAAAAGGGGGTTTATGTGAAAGGGAATCCTCCTTCCAGTATTGGAACTGAACACAGAGTCCTGACATTTAGCATTACTTGTCCACCATTAACTATTTCTTGAAATATTTCTGAAACCTGCCAGCCTATAATACCTGATCCACAAGGACAATAAGCTCCTACAGTTACATTTGTGTTGTAGGGTTATATATTGTGGTAGGTCTAAAAGTTCTGAACTGTTGTATGACAATTAAGCTGAATATATTAAATGATAAAAAATCGCAACTCTATTTCTTGCTTCTTTTTTCCTTTTCCTTAAAAAAACCCTATTTTAATTATAAGTTAAGACTGCAAAGTAGAGACAAAAAATGTCAGAATTAAGGTTGCCTCTGCAACGTGATCCAATATCACGATCAGAATATATTATGGTCCGGTATTTAATTAAATAATCACCTATGTGTTGGGTTTTTTTTTTCCTTGCACCACCTTGGACACATGAATCAAGGAAAGGTCATCATTACTGAGAATGTTGCTTGTAAGTCCTTGATTTCATTTGTTGCAGAAATGGAAATATGTGAAATGAGGGTAAGCAGGCAGAGGATAGCTGGAAAAGAATGGATAATCATGTTTAAAAAGCTGAAGTGCTGTTCGTATGTAGTTTGGGATAAGTTCTTTAGAATACTTACTTCCAAAATATTCAGTAATTATGTGTTGTTCATTTTATAAATATCCAGCTTGATATCTTAGTCCATAAATGAAACTGAATTTAACAGGAACAGTGATTTTAACTACACTGAATACATTTGTCAAGAATGCAAAGTATCCTGAAAAAATAGGTCCTAGCTACTCAGAAGTTAAGCAATCGGTCACCTTAATCTTTCTGTGACTCTATTTCCCAGCTTTCAAATGGGAATGCTCCAAACTTCACTTCCTTGAGGTAATGCTCTGAAGATAAAGTAATTAAGGTTTGCAAGAGCTCAGATACTGCGGTGACTAGAATAATAGAATGGCCTCCCAAGAAATTAGAAGTCTGTCTTTGCAGCAAACAAAATAAAAAAAATGACTGGATTATAACAAAATGACATAATGACTCATTTCTTACTAAATGAATTATGTCAAATGGTGCTTTGAATAAGGCATACGTTTTATGGGAAAGAAAGTAGGATTCTGGAATAACCAACCTCATAATATGTACACACTTCCCAGGCAACGTTTAATCTGGCATGCTCCAACTTTGGAGTTATTGACTTTGCAGACATAACTTGTTTTAAATCTAAATGTTTTTGTTTATATGCATGGGTTTGTCCTGCATAAGAACTTATTGCCTCTTTTCTATTTGCTTATATGCTCAATACATTAAAAGTTGTTGATTTTTTATTCTGCTGTTACAGCCTCCTTGTGACACACCAGTAACAGCTCTTTAGGAATTAGAAAAAGTGATTAAATAGCACACAGAAGATGTCAAATGATACTGTTAAGATGATTGACTTCGAAATGCAAAGTAAAAATGCAATTGAGAGTGATTACTGGAGCTAATCATTTTAGGCTTGCCTCTGAAAAATGCACCTTAATTTACAATTGAAAACAAATGCTATTTTTACTGTTTAGTATTCACGTAGGTAGATTTAGCCTGTTGACTAGAGAAGATATTATAACATAAACACTATCTTAAAAATTTGCTCTTTACTAGTATCTTGGTATCTCGCAATATATATACATTTAGATTCACGGGGGAAGTAATATGGCGCTCTTTAGTATTTTATGTATAAATTTACTCAGCAAATTTGTTTTATTAAAATGTAAATAATGGGATATGGTAAATGAAAAATCCAAGAAGGAAATAAACAGAGTATTTATTGTTAATGCTCAGAGTAGTTTATTGAAACATACCTTTCAGTAATGGCCACTGAATATTAGCTATGAAATTTTCATCATGTCTTGAATGTTACCGATTAGGTTTAGCCGTTTGTATAGTTAAAAGGCTCAAAATGTTGCAAATATACGTTTAAAAACATTGTTATCTCAAATCTAACTATACATAGTCACTAAAACTGCGTTCAGCATGTCTGAGATTCAACCCAATATTGCTTCAAATTAATTTTTCTTCTTTAATTGCTCTGTATAAACAGAAATGACCTATTAATTTAAAGAAAATCTATCAGCACAGAATGTATTCTCTCTTATAAACAAGCAAGATGAACTTGACCTTGTTTGAACTTGTTTTGATGTGGCCCAGATGGTAGGCTACATGCTTGAATAGCAGTCTAAAGCTGAGGAAAAACTCATATAGCAAGATCTAGATTTATAGCCTTTTGCAAATTCCTACCTTGTATTGTCCTTTCAGCATCTGTTCTGCCCCCGCTGCGGTCAGCTTCTATCTCTGGGGTCAGAGAGTCTAGAAACATAGAAAGGTAAGACTGACACATATTTCATTGGATTCTTATAGCCTTTTTTACAACCTGTTACTCCAATGCTGAATTACAATACAATCAACCTTTGTCAGTTTTTTTAATGTTGAACAATGACTGGAGGCCAGGACAATTTTTTGTTAGACTAGGAAGATTAATGAGCAATAGATTTTTCAAGCATAAAGCGGGGGGAGAAAAAGAAGCAGCAAAAAAAAATTGACTTCTCAAGCT
This sequence comes from Phaethon lepturus, assembly GCF_000687285.1. Lineage (NCBI taxonomy): Eukaryota > Metazoa > Chordata > Aves > Phaethontiformes > Phaethontidae > Phaethon > Phaethon lepturus. The sequence continues at coordinate 48,642 of NW_010532786.1, forward strand.
AATAATATAAAATTGTCCTAGTTTGAACATTCTCTCCAGTGAGTTTATTTGCACATACTGTATAAAGTAACAAAACAATAGAAAGTCATCACTTGAATGAAGGAAAGAAAAGAGATTTTCTTTTTTTTCCCTCCCATCATGTTATAAGTTTTCAATATAACAAGCTGCTTTTGGCACTTAAATTGAAAGCTAATGACAAAGAGGCAAAAATTGGCTTCTTACCATTTAGGACCCTGAGACTGTCTGTTGAAGTTGCCTGTTTCAGCGTCTGTTCTGCTTGCTCCCTTCGTTTAGTCTCAAATTCAAGTGCTTCCTGCAATTTCCTCTTTGCCTTCTTTTCCTTCTTTAGCCTTTTCTGAATTATTGCTATTTAAAAAGAAAATCAGTGTACTCAGATTTGGATCTGAAACTTGGCTACACGATTACCTATTAAGAGTCCCAAGAAATGCTACAACTGCAACAGTTCATATAAATTGATTAATTACACAATACCAATTTCAGTTACTTGAAATTTGCTGCAATCACACTGGGATATTCTAAGAGCTACTGTTCTATACCATGGTATTGAAAACTATAGGTGATATTCAGCTATAGCATATATTTTTTTTAATAAATATATGAGAATCTGTGAATGTCCAAATCAGAAAACCTTGGTACCTTGGTACCTTGGTACCAGCATGAGGTGTACTTGCATCATCTGACGTAGATAAGCCTCCGTCTCTGGAGACGAGGTGTTTTTTGCGGGATGAAGTCCACCATTTTGTTATTGCCTGTAGCACACAGTATACACATAGAGATGAAGTTCTCATCTGTCTCCCTGCCTTGCCCACCTGCCTTCAGCTTCTCTCCCACAAGAGGGACATTCAGCCTCTGGGGTACCGGGGCTGCAGGAGGAGCTCATCCCGCTCCCTTTGTGGTCCTCATAGCTTTCTAACTCCCCTCCAAGTTGCTGCTTCCGACCTCTTGGTGTCCGGTCTCTTCCCTGTATTTATTTCTTATCCACATTTCCCTTTGTCTTTCCCTTTTCTCTTTCTTGCTCTCTGTCAGCTCCTGTCTCATCAGCCAACTAACCTGGAAGAACTCATAGCAAATCCTTTATGGTGCTGGATACCCCAGCCAAGTAAATATTACTTTGCATTGTCAAATGTGAGGGAAAATATTAGGAAAGGAAGAAGTATTTTCAAATGAAGCATTAGAAGGCCCTAATTTAGGAAAATATTTTCCTTGTATTTCTTCAATTAAAATTTTACGAGGAAAAGTATTGCAAGATCAGGATGAAACTTCATCACAATTTTCTTTTTTATGTTACCCGTGACTTACAACCATAAAAGTAAGACTTGCATGATCCCTAACTGAAGGAACATATCACAGGTTATGTTCCTGATGGAGAAGGATAATGTGAACCGATTTTTCTACTCGATAAAAGCCAAAGTGAGCCTCTAAAGAAATCATGTAAAGTCGTAGAGCATATCATTATCTCCCCCACCACACTCCAACCCTTCTTACATAGCACATTTAGGGTTTTCAGGGATGTATATGTAAGCAGCTTATATGATCTTATATGATCTTTTCTTACATGAATCCGTTTCTGGAGAGTCTGCTATTTTGACACTAACTACAAAATTGGCTACTAAACTACTCACTAAAGAACTATTTACACACACTAAAATAATTATCCTTACCAAAACCAGATACTAAGTTATACTAGGTTTGACTGCCAAGATCTATCTAGCCCTGTTTCTCACTCTGAAGTAACCTCTGGTACATGCCTAGGGAAGAATGCTGGAAAAGGTAAAAATATACTTCCACCAGTTCATACTCCCCATTTCCAGCAGTCTGTTATGGTGGTGTCTTTCACAGAATGCAAATAATGAAACTTTTAAAGGGAACCACCATTGTTCTCACTATTTAATTTATATGCTAAGAATAACGGTGATCTTGGATATTTCGTGTTGCTATACAGAACTGTTCAGGCACAAAATGAAAATAAGCACATACCCTATAGTCAGAATAGTTACATAATTTACATCCAAGGCTTTGGAATTTTGGTTCTTTCTCATTTTGTATAGTACCAACTACGTTACCAGCTAATTAGCTTATACTACTTATACTGTCAAAGAACATCTAGTATCTACACAAGGGCTAAACTAAATACATTTTGAATCATTGCACGGTTTTAATGTTTTCATTGTAAGTACTTTGAAAGTGATTGCAATAAATGAAAATGAAACATATGTTGCTTTCTGAATTAAAATGTCATCATGGCTGACACATTGTAGATGTGACTACAGCAGTCAGAGCCAGAATTAGCAAACCCTTACTGTGTAGCTGCTCACAGAAGAGATATTATCCCACTTTTACCCGTTGATGAGACACATCCTACAGCCTTAGGAATCACTAATTGGAATATTTACAAAGAAGGAAGGAAACAGTACAGTAAATAAGCAGCTCTGTAGAACATACAGTAGCAGCAGTGAATTTAATGTTCAAAAAAAAAAAATGGCAAAAATATTCAGATGCAGCCACTAAAGAAAAAGATATTTGACTTGTGTTAACATGATGAGCAAAAGATAGATGCTGCCTAATGCCAAAGATCCCATTCACCTAGTGGGTTTTGACCTATATGTGACACAGTTACTCATGTTTCTGTGCTGTAGCTCTTAAGTGTATTTCATTTTTTTCATATGGTATCTCTTAACTTAATAGGGATATGGTACACTTCTCCCATTCTGCTCATGCTTCCATTAAGACATGTCAAACTTTTTTTAAGACATGACACTTCCTATCTGGAAAACTAATAGTAGGTAAAGCCTCCTATGTATTTTTCTACCTTTAATTGAAGAATAAATTCTCACAATAATTACAGTCTGGCCTTATTTTTTCTGTTTTACTTGGATGTGTTCATTTTCAAGAATAATTCGTTACTTTTCTTTCTTTTGTACAGAAGTGTTCACTAGCAGAGATAGTCATCCTCATTATATTCGCTTTACTGCATACCACCATCAAGTGTTCAAATCCATCACTTTCTGGTCTGACTCTTTACCAGTGCAAAATCATTGTTAGAGGGGTACATATAAAAAAGCAGGTAATGCATCATGATGAAAGTAACATTGTCAATTATTTCAGTACCCTGAACAAAATAAGGGACTATCCCATGCTCTTTCCTGACATACAACTTTGAGTGAAATTCATTTTCCATAGTTTTAACTTCTCAAAACACGTGTGCCTAGTCCAGCCTAGTCAACCCTATTCCCTCTGGAGATAAAGGGAAGAGAAAGAAGTCTTCACAGTGTAATTGGTCCTTCCTACCGGCCTGAGAACAGGATATATGAATCTCTTTCTTTATTGACCAGAAAGGGGACTTAGATTAACTTAAATGAGGTGCTTAACTTTTAGATGGGTGTCCCCCCCAAGCCATTCTGTTGTGCATGTGACTGCCTAATTCTAAAAAGTAATATATATTTGAGTGGTTGTGAGACACAGAGGCAGAAGGATGTGAAGAATAACTGAGATCTTTTACAAAAAAGTCTAAGTAGTGCAATTGTACTTTACTAAGAGTAAAATGGGCCAGTTGTGGACAATGGGGTGATTCATTGCACAGCTGTGATAATTGTTAGTAGTAATTGTCTTTAAAAATGTATTCTCAAAAGTTAAAAAAGGGAAAATAATGCTCTGACAGTTCTAACCTTTAATGGGTCAAGGCATGAAACAGGATTACGTTGTGCACTTACTGGTAGAACGTTAGTTCAAGATATAATGATACTGGCTATGAATCTAAGTGTTCTCAAGATTACCTATTCAGCTGGTTCCCAGAAAATTAAACTGGACAAAAGGAGAGTTGTAACTCTAGCCCTGAAAAAATACGTATCTGACTTGTCATACTCGGTGTTAAACAGCTAGTGAGCCCCAGAGGTTAACTGTCCCATGCAAAGTAAATTAGACGCTATTAAAGGGCAAGACATACATATACAGGAAAATGGAGACATAAAGCAAGATGGGAACATGCTCGTAATGCAAATAGTTAATGAAAATCTTACCTTTACTAGAAATGTTTTAGAATGGTGTACTGAAACAATATAATGAGATTATTTTAAGATATTTAACATGCATATGCTTTACAGTGGGCTGATGTTAATGTTTGAAATGCTACTAATGTTACTGCCTTATCAAGGAGAACCTTAGCTGTTCCTTGTGCAAACATGTGTTTGATCTACTATATGTTATAAAGGGCTTATATATTACTATCACTTTTATATTTATTACATACAGTTTCCCTAAATATGCAATATATGACATGACAATGACCCTAGCACATAAGAACAGAGACAAGAGTTCCTAAAACCTTGCAGATTCTTAAATTTGATAGAAGTTGTCTTTGTATTAAGTAGCTATCCTTTTTCATAATGACACAATCTGCCGAAGTCTGTAACAGCACCTATGGTATCTATAATTATGTTGTGTATTACTCATGTCACAAGTAATATTCAAGAAAAATGTTGAGAAAAAGGAAGATACTTGTTCTACATCTCATGAAGATCCTATGCAGAATCAGACAGGTTGTAAAACTTCCTGCATTGCAGTCAGTCTGGACATAAGATGAGGTAAGGGGGAAAAGTTTTGATCAAACAAAGGTGTTTGATAAAAAATCAGGTTTCCTAAGGAAATAAATTACAAGGTATTTATGTCTGCTTAAGTAAGATACCTCTGTTCTTCTGCTCCACAGCCAACTGTTTTTCAAGTGTTTCCCTCAGTTCTCGTTCCCTGAAGAGCTCCATCTTCAGCTCTGTCTTTTCCAGTTGGACCTGTTTCTCTTGAGCTCTGGCATTGTCTATAGCAACCTTTAGTAGACCCTGTTCAAAGAAAAAGTTGGATAATTTTTGAAGAATGTTAAAACAGCTGACAATAAATAACTTCTGTTATTTTTCCTTGATTAGTCATGTGAGATTTTACAAATTAAATAATCCTGTTACTGAGTCAAAGCCTCCCAATTATCAACAGTAAATTTTTACTGGAATTAATTTTACAGGTGGGCAAAAATCTGTAAAAAGCTGGGAGCCAAGTTTCCCCAGAAAACGCAAACTCACCTTTGACCATGCATATAACTAATGTGAAAAAGTATAGGGATATGTTTATTCATTGTAAAAGATAAAAGACAAGCTTACATCAGGCACTTGCCTGTGACCAAAACAAAAAGCTGTCCAACTGATAAAGAACTGGCAGTCTCACGATCCTATCATCGACAGAATGGAAAATTCAATCTCTAGCACAACTCAAGCCAATGGAAATTACCACAGGGAGAAAGGCTCTTTTAAAGTTTGCCATTTTGCTCCTTATTGCTGTTAAGTACTATTATTTTTAAATATTTTCATATCCCATACAGTTTCCAAGGAAGGTAACATTATTGGGATGCTAAGCAGAGGACAGTCACAAAGCAGGAAGACATCTCTGTATTAAAACAAGTCCATTCCCTGACCTTGTACAATTGTTTACTCACAGCAGAGAACAAAATGCAATCGTCTCTCAGTTTCTTGACCTGGGATGGCTGGTATAAACTCTACCTTTTTTTGTTGTTATCGTATCTGGAAATAATAATTCAGCCTCTTCTAAACTTTTCTTAAGAATTTCAACTTCAAAATTCCTTCTTTTTTGCAAGGAAGCAGGAAGATCCTGGCATAGCTAATAACCAGATAGTTAGGACACTGACATAGGGTATGAAAAAGAGGAGGTGAAATGGGATTGAAATAAAGGAACACAGAAAGAGGAAAGATTTCCTTTTCCATCTTCCAGAAGCATGGTCATCAGGCTTTTAGGCCTACACCTGAATCTCTTCTCTTGAGGCTATCATAATAGATAATTAAGCATGGATATGCATATATGAACCTCCATGGATATGAACCTAACTCTTCTGTATCCTAGGCATGTCTCCTGACGACTTAACTGCAGAGATAATTTGACCCAACAGAGATTTAATTACTGATATAAAGCAAAACAATGCCAACAAGAGAGGCTGAAGAGTACTCCCCAAAAAGGGAAGCTTTCAGCTAATGGATAAAAGGTTCACACTCAAGACCCAGTTTCAGAACAACCATACTACAGACATGAAATCACGTTCACCAACTGCCAAGCAAGCTTCCTCACCCTTCAGGCACACTTCCCAAATTGGATTCTGGGTTGCACATTTTTTCACTAAAATTCTGTGCCATATCTCCAAAAAGGAATGGAAAAAGAAGCCAGCATGATGATACTTGAGAAATGAAGAAAGTATTTTTCATGAGTGTTAGCCTGCACTTTTATCCCACTGGTCTTCCCGATGTCAATGCCTGCTTTGAAATTTGTGTCCTTCAAACTCCTCTTTTAAATCTGCTTTCAGAGCCTGTTATTTTCAGTACTCCTCATCCTCATTCTTAACTAAATTGTTGCCTCAAGTGTTGTCTCATTCAGAGCTTAATGCTTTGCAGCTTTATTACACTTCAATCTATTAAAGTCCACAGGAGCTGAAAGAACTCAACACCTTCCGACTGCAAGGCCCAGATGGTCACTATAATGATACACACTACCTAAGTATAGAACTGCTTTAAAAGAACCAAAAGCTATTCTAAAATAGATAAAACATAAAGATATTTTTGTTGAATGTTAAACCTGAATGACCACTAAAGAAAACCACATAAAGCTAAATATAAAGCTCTACAAACATATGCAAAGTAAAAAACAATTTAAAATATTTATAAAGCCTTTCCAATCTCTTTTTTAAAAGGTTAATATCCACCTGAATTCTGTTCTCCTCCTGCCATATTCTCCTATGCTTACAACCGTCACAAACTGTTTTCTATATGAGATGCATTTGAAATAGTAAGAAATTAAAGTAGAAGTTGTTTATCAATTCCTGTTTCTTGTTTATGCATGAACTCTAGAATATTTTAATCTCCTCCAACTCATCACTTGCTGGAACATGTGACTCATCCAAATCACTAATAAACCAGATCAAGTGAAATTATATGAAAAGTATTTGTTGATGAAAAGTGTATTGTCAAGTAAGTTTAAAGCTTAAACACCCTCCTCCCAGATTCTTACAGTCCATCTTGTTTAACAATAAAATTGAGTTGCTAAAGCAACTGCCACCTTTACTCAATTCAACTACATTCATGTACATGTTTCTTCTTCATCAGGAACAAACAATTAGTAACAAATGAAAGAGATCATTACATCAAGTGCCCTTTTAGATCACCCCAATTAAAACTTTAGTTTAGCTGTATTTTAATTCTAAGATACCAAATTCTAATTTTCTGCTCTGATTGCTCTTGTTGACTTATCTTTGAAAGATGTACTCTCAGTGCAAAGCCTAGAGATTACTTAGCAAGATGCCAATGTTGGCATCACTTAATGTGTTGATTGGTTGTATTATCAGTAGCAGTTTAAAATAAATTACTATTAAACTATTATTGTCCTTGGCTGACAAAACACAATATTTTGGTGTTCGTTAAATATGAAACAATCACTATGAATAAACATGGAGAATAATGCTAGACTGTAACACTGATGTCTGTAATTTTATATTAAGAACTGCTGCAAAGTACGAAGCTGCTAAAAGCATATTACATTTTCGATTGAATTTCTACACCACACTTCCTCCCCAACCTTTCCTTTTTTTATACTTGCTGCTAACGTAGCTAATGGTTATACATTACCTATTGCTGCTGATTATGTCTGAAAAATATTAGCTTTTTGGAGCCAAGACCCACTAGGGACTACTTATAAGCTACACAAAATTAAGTTTCATTTTTAGAAGTTAAATCAGTGCACATCAGTAGGCGTCCAATGTGAAAAAAAATCTGCACTAGAGCCAAACTGATGCATATGCAAAAGTGCTGTTGTTGCCAATGACAGCTCTAATGCAAAAATACTGGAAACATTCAATATCTTCCTGTATTCAATGCAGAAGGGGGTGAGAAAAACAACTAAAAAGTACAGCATCTAAAAATCATCAGTGCCCCTTGGAACAGGAATAGCAATTTCAGAGTTGCATGAAATTCTATTAATTCTCCCAGTGGATCAGCTGTAAAAGATTATACAAAATACAGTATGTCCAACTTGTATTTGCTATGGCTAATCCTCTAACCTGATATTAAATCAATATGCTGCCAATGACAATGGGAAAAGCAGTGCAACACAGGACATTAACAAAAAGAAAGTATTTCCCTTTAGGGAAGGTCAGATGTTATGGAGGCTGGATAATGATAATTGTAGTGAACATGCTCAGGTTCCAGATCTGTTTTTAATACAGTATGGCTCTATCTGTAGCCAGGCTTTATATATGGCATGCCATTCTTCACCTCTGTAGCACTGTTAATAATATTATTTTTATTTCAATGTAATGTAAAAAATTGACATTTTTTTCTTTGGAGATTTATAGATCATTCTGATTTGGTTTGTTTACTTTAATGCACTTGTTTTGATATTCTCCACTGATAAATTCTTCAGAAATGTCCCAAATAAAAAGTTAAGTTGATATATGGTTGATGTTTCTTCCCATTCTCCAATGTATCTGAAAGCAACATCATGTTAGGGCAGTCTACTGATCCTAAACATATATAAAACCTCAACTCAGCCTTAAAGCCAGTACTACGCATCATTATTTTTGAAAAATGCAAATAATGTGTTGGCTATTTTGAAAGGGCTGGAGGGGAAGGTATATAGAAACTCTTTCTCATTCTAGCTACATCTACAGTGTGTTCCACCTAACAGAATTTAGTTAGCTACACTGTTACATGTGGCATCAAAACGGCCTTACAAGCTAGTCCAGTGGTCTATATAGAAGATTGTATCCTGTTTCCAATAATTGCCTACAGTGAGTGAAGAAGGAAAACGAAGAACAAGGCATGCACACAATGCAGCTTTCCTACTCACACTTCCTAGCTTCCAGAGATTTGTAGCTCAGGGGCTTCCTTTTGCAATATTAGCTCTTCGTGGTGAAAACACTTTCAAATAGCATTGCTTCTCTTTTAGTCTGGAAATTGTATATAATTTGTATGCTTTCATCATTGAAACTATCTGGTGAAGGCTTGCAAAAAATCCACATATACATTAGTATTTAACTTTTCTTCATAGGTAAATTTTTGAATAATTGCTATTTGTAACTGACTACTGACTTAGTGACATAAGCAACGTAAGGTAACACAGCTTGACTAACTCTACAGATGACTCCAGAAAGACATTTTTGTAATATCTCAGACTGAATATCTCCATCACAGGTAAAGGCATATTGCACAAGTATAAATGACATTTTTCCATTAACATTTTCTGTGAAAAATAAAACTGTTCTCTTGAATTTTAGCAGAAGATAAATAAAATAACCTGAAGTAAACCTGTGATTTTTACTTTAGGCAGTGTTTCCAATATTTTTCTCTTGTGTATGTAGTTGTAGATGGTAACAGTGCAGGAGACTCAGAGCAATAAAGCCAGTAGTTTGCTCTGTTTTCATAGGGGAATTTAGTTTGTAATCATGCATTTCTTTTATTAGTGTCAATGGGATACTTGCAACTTATTTTACATATCTCTTTTAAAATACTTAGCAACAGGACTGTGTCAATATAATACAGTCTTGACAGAAAACTGTTAGCTATCAGGGTGCAATTAATTCATCCCTTAGATTAATGGAAATTCAGCTCAGGGACAGTAAAGATTCAGACTCTTAGAGCTTAAAATAACATTACTATTACCCAAGAATATTGCAGTATCATGAAAGGCTATGGCTGTAACATAGTTTGGCATAACTGGGCCATGACTCAAAAAGGTGAACTTATGCAAGGGGTATGGAAGCATCTTTAGCCTTCTCACTAGCACCCACACAGCATTTTGCTGTGACCCACCTTCCATCACCCTTCATCCTCTCTGCAGCTGCACACAGACTTCCAGCATTTAATCTGGCAGAAAACAACAAATATACATTGGGAGAGAACAGACATATCACTTAAATTAAGCTCTTGGGAAATTTCTTTTCTCTTCCTTTTAGATGTGCATAGATATATCTGAATAAGAAAATATGCCCCCAATCTCATTTCTTTATTTTATGTGTGTATTTTTTTAATTATATTTTGTTACAGTTTATTACTTGTATTTCAGCAGTCCCCAGCAAGAAATAAACTTTGGTTGTTTTGGGTACTGTATATTGTTATTATCTCCTCTTTAAATGTACAAATAATTAAACACTGTATTTTTTTTGCAGAAGGTATTTATGGAGAAGTAAGAAAAACATATACGTGCTATACAAAAGGAAATAAAACTAACTAGAAGGCCCTGGTGACAGTGATAGCAAACAGGCTTGTCTAACACTTGCCTAAAATTACAAATATGGTGATTAGGGGCTATCCATTTAACTTCAGTATGGTCGGAAGACAGAGACTCGTTTGTGTTTAATTGCCAATTCTAAAGGATGGTTCAGACTTCTAAAATACAAGTAAGTAGAGTTAGGCAGTAAGTTCAATCATCTAAGCTCTTGAGCACCTGCAAGACTTTTGTTTTCACATATCAAAAGTGTTTAGAAGTTCTGGCTCACATATCCAAAAGCACTGTGCCTGTGGCAAGGTTTAGGATCACCCTCACCCTGACAAAGGTCAAAATGCCCGTACAGTACCCTAATGCTGTTCTATTTTAAACCAGGACAGACTCTACAACTTCTTCTGGAGGCACCCAAGGACTATATTATGCAGATCCTTCAGATCCTGCACATCACACAACTGAATATAGACAACAGGATCAGAGCAAAAGTATCTACTATCATATCCATGCACATCGGTATAGCCAGGGGCTGCTTGCTTATGTATTAATGTGACCATCATATCCCTAAAATATAGGCAACCTCCATCGCCACAGGTGGCAGGTCATGCACACATGCCAGTCCCATGACCTAAGGAAGACGTACACTTGCATTTCACAAATAGATGTATACCCTTTCTGTGAAAGGACACAATTGTATTTTTGTCATGCATGACCCCGGGATAAAAAGAACAGCGTTTACCAAAACCACTCATCTAGCCTTTGGCTAGATTTTCTGTTTCAAAAGCACCTTAGTACTGGAGGCAGGGAACAGACTGTAGGCCAGATGATCTTTTCTAGAAAGTTAGATCTTTGCTGGTAACCTCTACCTTTAATGCTATCATAGCTGGAACAAGATTACAGAATCATAGAATAGTTTGGGTTGGAAGGGACCTTTAAAGGTCATCTAGTCCAAACCCCCCTGCAATGAGCAGGGACACCTTCAACTAGATCAGGCTGATGAGGGATCTTCCTGCTTCACCTTCCCTTTGAATCCACACCTGTGCACTGAAAGGGATGCTAAATTCATCTGGACCAAAGGAGAGAAAAGAAGAATTCACCCAGTGATAAGAGTCCTTCTGACCCGTTGAATGAAACTCATTGTTGAGTTTCAGGTAGTGCTTATGCATTTCCTAATAAAGTCCAAATGATATTGCAAGCAGGTACCATAGTACAGAATTTCTTCTTTCCACAAATCCTGTTAATGAGTTCACACTTGTAGTCAAATACCTACAACTCATTTCTGAAAGTGTCAGTATCATAGTATCTAACTCATTTGTGGGCCAGGCGTAGTTCCCCTATTGTGCACAGGTTACTGTAATAGACTCTACTGTTTTAAAGATAATACTTAACTTTTTCTATACAGGTGGGAAACTCAAACTAGCTAGGTTTTTTTTTTTTTTTTATGAAGTGGTTTTCCAACATTGTCCTGATAGAGATTAAATCCATGGGGAGAAAAAATGCCTTTATGGTATATGAAAGGATTCCCAGAGATCTGTGGAAACCATGTCATGCGACGTGGAGACGTACTGAAAAAATCCAAAAGGGCTTGTGTCCCACCTGTTCACCCTGATAGATGATTTGTTGTGATGTGGAACCTCAAGGTAAGGAGCAGCAAGTAAAAAAGCACAATGAGAGAAGGCATAAAGAAGTCTCTGGTTTCTTTATGATGTTGTCTTTTATTTTAGCTCTTCACTCCAGATAAGAATAAGGTGTTTGGTTTGGTTTGGTTTTTTTTTAAAAAAAAAGCAATGACTGAATTTCACATTCACATTTTCTGTAAAACAAAACAATGCATTCCTTGCAAATTAATCCTGGTTGCTTATCCTGAAGTAGTGCAGCACTCTCATATTCAATAACAAGATTAGCTAACCTGTTGATGCTGAATGCTTTGCTTATTAAGTTGCTGTCTAGAGACATTGAGTGCACACATTTGTCAAAAAAATTACTAAGAACTTTCCTGTACATGCATGCACAGCTAAAACATTACATACTTTGCTAACTGTATTTCTTCCTTTAGGAAAAATTACATTCTTTACAGATTGCAGCAGATCTATTAGAAGAATGATAACTGTTGTAGAATTACTGTAGTTTATGATTAAATTTTGAAGAACCTAAGTCTCAGAACCACAAAAAACAACCACAAACATGCTCTTTCAGACCAGGTAGATATAGCAATATTTAATTCTTAAATAGCAATATTTTTTCATTATAAGATCTCAAAACATCACCAACATATACTTCATATACTTTTCATAAAACAACTCTGATGTGCCATAAATTTTAATGAGATTGCTTAAGAAAGTAAAGAGAGCAGGATTTGTCCCTGCTCTGTCATAGCCTTTGCTGAATAGAATACAACTGATTTATTGTGCTTGCAGGAGTAAGCAGGGAAAAATATTGTGACAAATACATTAGAAGTTAGTAGCTGCACAGATGAGGCTTATCTGGAATCAGTACAATATGGCTGCATTATTTCCTGCACTATCATTTTCCTCTGCATGCAACATACAACCATATTGTTGCAGAAGTTGCATCTGGGGAACACATGATCACTGAATTTGTGGGCAAAAAAATTCTTCATTCTAATATGAAACGCTAAGATCTTGGCTCCAAGCTACATGCTAGTGTGTACCTTAAATAATACTTGAATCAAGCTCTACTGTACACATGTAGACATCGTTAATACCAAATAAGAAATTTGCAGAAAATTTGGTAATACCCTTTGAAGTCTGTTCTTTGAAGACAGTACTTTAAGTGAAACAAGCTTATTTACAAAAGAAGTGCTTTTTGTGAATACTTTTATGGGACACACATTTCAAATAGCTCTAAATATAATTTCCACCTTGGCACTTCAGCAATTTAAAATAACTATTTATTAAAGAAACGTTTCTCTGCTTAGTAAATGAGATAAAGTTAAACAATAAGATACATTTCATTAGCCTGTAATCAAAAAAAAAACATTTAAGACAAATGTTGTTAAATACACCAATGTCATTTTCGTCGAATTATCTGTTGTGGTTTAATATACAATCTGTATTTTTATTTACTATATCTGACAGCTTCTAAATTCATTTCTTTGCTGTGGTTCCTTTAAAACCTGAATTACTAGAAAGTTTCAGTATTTAGTTAATCCAAATAATCTTATGAACTGATTAAGATAGAATGGTTATATTAATTTAGACAAATCTGCAACTGGCTCTTCTCCATCCCTTTAAGCTGATCTACAGAAAGGCCTACCTGGATGTTAGTCAGAAGGGTCTCTATGGAGGACAATCCATCAGGGAATAGAAAAGGAGATGGAAAACCCGGAGGTAGTGGTTGCCCATGCCCAGTTAGAGAAAGTTTGTCAAGGCTGTCTCTTGCGGTTGGTGTGGAGAGCGGGGTCTCATCTGTATGTGATTGAAACAAAAATATAGAACAAGTTACGCTTGTCTGTTTTTATTAGACCTCAGTAATGGCTTCCCTAGTGGTTTCCAGAACATTTATTGCAAATTGGTTCCTGCTATCAGGAGAAAATGCTTTCTGCTGAATTTTCTTTAATGAAAAAGCTGTGGAGATACAACAAGATAACATTAATGAGTAACTTTATAAGCCTTTTAAATGCAGTCTCTAATGAGACTGAGTTTACAGTGCCATAGAATCTTTTTAAAACAAATATTATCTCACATATACTTGTGATAATATATTCAGGCTGACTTTATGGGCACCTTCCCAATTATCTCATTTTAGTTTGTGCTCTATTTAGATTGACAATAGAATATTTTCTAGCATGACATATATTTTGTATACGAGAAGTATTTGAATATGAAGTTTCCCATGCAATTAACCCTTCCTGCTCTTAATGGTTTCACTTACAGCTCAGAAAATTCTGCAACACAGAGGAAAACTACAGCTCCTCAATGCATTTTTAATCAAGAAAATACACCTGATTCCCACAATTGAAACATGCTCTGAACAATACATGAAATTAACAGCATGGTTACAATCACTGGCCTAATTTTTTTAAGCACGGACATCTTCTTACAATTAGTGTTAAACTCCTTAGTGGGATCTTTGTAACAATCAGATCTGATCAGTTCTGACATCACAATGGGAAAAAACTCCCACAGCTTGAAGACTTCTAAGATTAAAGTTTCACAGATAATCTGTGAACGGATTATAAAGTAAGTGAAAAAAAAAAAAAACCAACTCACAGTTAATAGAAACTTCAATACCCTGTGTTGTTTTTTTTAAAAATTTTGAAATATTTTTAGACTACTGTTGATATGATACAGAAATTTAGGTCAATTTCTTTGCACCAGATGTTAATCTGAATTCTTCAAAAGGAAAACTATCTATACATATATATATAGATTCATATATCTATACATACTCTTTTTACCAAGGGCTCAGTCATTAACTGACACATATTGATATATCTCAATACAATAGAAGGACATCAGAATGTACTCTTGGTATTATGCAGATCTCTGCGCAGCTATTTGGCTACAGAAGAGTTTGTCAGACTTGCTCTTTTCCATTTGGCCTTTGATCATTATAAGATATATATGTTTTGGGGTATTTTAATTTCTTTTTATTTCTGCACTGCCTTTAATTATAGTTTCAGTAATAGTTACATATTTCTATTTATCCCATCAGGTACATTAGGAATTGTATATGAAAGTTCTGATCCTAGTTGCTTAAAAAGAGCTCTCTCTTTGACTGGGGTGCAGTATTTTCTTAAGTGGATGTGGTCTAGGACCCGGAAAATTGAAATCTGCAGCAACAAAGTGTTTGAGTGTAGGCTTTGACAACCCCAGGACCAGAAAACCGTAACTCAGTCCCAGTTCATCCCAGCAGTTCCTATCCACCATTACTCCAGCAGGAAGCCACCTCCATCAACCACGTTCAGGTGCAGATTTCTTGCCCCATCTCCTCACCAGCTCTGTCATGCTGGCCAGTATTTACAGTGATAGAGTAAAAGTCTCACCCACTATGTCCCTCTACAGAAATACCCAAACAGGCATTTGGACATTTGCTTCGGGGCTGGTCCCACTTAGCTCATTCTATAGCCAGTGGAGAGAAGCAGAAACCTGTTTAAGGTACTAATCCATCTGAACTGTCTTAGGCATCTACTGCAGGAGGACACAAATCTTCCTCCAGAAATGTCTGTTGACTGTAAGAGAAGCCTAAGCTGACTAGCTCAGATGGAATGATCTACCTTTGGTGAGATCAGTCCTACCATGGAAGCTGTTCTTCCTACTTCACTGTGGCTTAGGCTGAGAGTAGCCTACACAAGGAGCAAGACCCCATTTCATGTCCCCTATTTGTCACAGTATGTGCCACAATTACCGCTTTCTCATAAAGTCACCATTCAAAAGCTTACCAAGGTAAGCTTTGTGAAAGGAATTGTTGTTGACCAAGGAATGCTTCCGCCCATTCAGAGATATGAAAGATTTTTTAAGCTGTATTTATGTTTTCTAGTCATGTCACAAAGTGCTGAGAAAAACTGGTTGTAGATGACTGAACCATTTCCTATCTATCTACCTTACCCAGATTCAGAGCAGGCTCTGAAAAATGTACTCTGTGGATGTATCCTCTGTCCTCATGCTACCCCACAGCACCATGGATATCTCTGTAGCTGTTTTGCAGTAACATACTGAAGTTTGTCCCTAAATATGACTTTTTCTTTTCTTCCCAACTTTTAAAATACTACAGAAATATTCACCACTTCATTAGAAAAAATAAATTAGGTATTCCTGATTATTGCAAACTCACTTACTTTTCTCAAATCATCCTGCTAGTTCATCTTTTCAAATTCTACTGTAGTGTGAAAAATCATTACCAAATGTTTTTTTCCAAATGGATGTCAGAATTGTTATGCTTTCATTAATCAACAGAAACGAAGCAAAACTTAAATAAAACTGGTTAGACAATAGACTGATAAACACTACACAATATTACTGCATAGCTGAAAACTCTTTTTTCCTCTGCTGAAAACATGGCTTTCTAAAATTATTCCTACCCAACATTAAATACAAAAAAATAAAAAAAATTACAAAACCTTTTCTGTGTTATGTCACTGAGTTTTTTGGCCACAGAATTCTTTGTATCAGAGGTTCCAGTGAAGGTATTGGACTTGTATGGTATAGCAAGAAAGAGTCTGATCACTAGTATGCATGGCAGAGTTGATCCGTATAAATGAGAAAGTAAACTAAAAAAGACATCTTTTGCCTCTGGGTTTGTCAGAGAAAGGAACCAATGACCGCTCACACTTTCAAAGACAACTTAGAATCTTACTAATATTTTAGTCTCAAATTGCCAAAATATTTTAAAACATATTAGATAAAATTGACCCACTTAAAAATTCCATAAGCCTTAATTCGCTTAAAAACCATGCTCTTCCATGTAATTGCTGAGATATAGAAAGGCCCTAACACAGGTCTTGTCACAGAATTTAAGGAAGGGATTACATTTTTTACTGTACTACTACTTGAAAATTAAATATATGTTAAGTTTTCTGTACTATGTGCGTGCTCAAAACAAATTGTGAGGTTTGCAAAGATTTTCCTAACAATGTGTGGCATGGTTTTGCAATAGGCAAAGTAACTCAAAAAAGGTTAAAATGGTATGAACTCAAAATAATATTCAAACTCTTGTGTTATAATAAATAACAGAAACAAATTTACACTGAAGGGTAAGACTAGAGAGCTGAACTTACTATGAACCTATTTTAATGAAATGTCAACTCGGAAAAAAAAGGCAGACTAATGTGACTTTGTTTTCTTGATGTCCCATGTGAAATAAACTTTGAGTGTGAGTATGTTTGAAACAGAGCAAATGTACATATTATACACAGGAAGCATGGATATTTGTGGATGTGAGATAAGCGACGATTGAGGGAATCTTGAAAAAATGCATTTTTAAGAAAAACCACATTGTAAACACAGCCAATTAAAACATAACCACATATCTTAGTAGCAAAATAACATGACCTCTCGCCATTAAGGCATTTAAAAATCTTTCATTCCTGCAGAAGTCCTCTTTTCTCAATACAATGAAATACCTTTGTTTCCAAATAATCGTTGGCCTAACATCTTTTAAACTGTTGCAGAGGAGCTACTAATGTTCATCTTAACCTACTAGCAGAGCAATGCTGCAAAAATGGTGAGCCCTTGCTGGGAAACAGAGATTTGGCATTTTCAGTCTAAATGCATCAGAGGAAGCATTCGAAGACAAGTTAGGGCAAGAGGGGAAAGAGGGTCAATCTACAACTCCATTGTCAGAGTTGGGAGCACAACAGTGTAAAGAAAGGAGAAAAAAAAGAACGAACAAGGCAGAACAAAGAAGTGTCCAGGCCTGTCTTGGCTTGTGCTGGGAACTGAGACGTTATAAATTAACAAATAAACAAGGATAGGACAAGCTGTTACCCAAGCCTCTACAGTATTTGAGCAGAGATGAATATGTGCCTTGACATATGAACTAAATCACCATAATAGGCAAGTCTGAATGCAACACATATCTTTAAAATATTTGTAAATGCTACATCCACTCCATCCATTGTTCCTCAATTTCCAAAATTCACCTGTTTTTGTTCAAACCAGATTTTATCTGCGAACAGCAGCTGGTTTGGGCCAAACACAACGAACATTTTTCATTGTATTTGGTTTGTTGCCATTCTATTTTATTCTTTCACCAGATAACATGGAAACAGACATCCTGGAAGCTGTGACAGCTATTTAAACAATAATAGATGAATAGAGGTAGCCATTCTCTTGTCTTTGTTCCTAAAAGCAACTAGGATAAGTTCAGACTGGTCACCAATCAAACTGGAGAATATTGACATTGCCAGGACTTGAAAGCAAGTGATAATAGCTGGCTCCAAAAAATACTATACAGATTACTGCCTTTCTGTAATCGTCTATCGCTTTTTTGTAATGCATCTTGATGCTTTTTTGTTCTCTGTAAAATATTTCATATGTATTAGTTCCTAAAACAAGCTCCTTCTTATCATTTGAATGATGAAATAGGATCCTGTTTTCTCTTTTTACTATCATAAATCTGGTGCATACATTTTTGTGGAAACAATCTATTCCATTTGACTTGATATGATTTTGGTTTATGTTGTCAAACACCATATAGCACAAAGTTTTATATTTCACCTCCCTCATGGCTAGAGGCTTCAGGTGTGAGAAGCTCTTATATTTTAATTCATCGATAACTGTTGATTTATATTAACACAAAAGAGCAGAGGGTCCCATGTCCTAAACTGAAATGTTTATCAACTTCAGGCAGATAAAATAAAATAAACTAAACTAAAAATAATAAAATAAAATAAAA
>NW_010532787.1:0-37865 GCF_000687285.1 Phaethon lepturus
GCGGCGAGGGGCTGAGGTGCGTCCAGCGCCGTGGGCTGCCCCGGGACGCCGAGCTGGCGACGAGAGCCTCCGTGCCAGCAGGCAGCCTGGAGCTGGGCAAGTGAGCTGGGGACGGCTGTATCCGCCTTTACGTACGTTTTCTTCATTTGAGGGATTGTGTTATGAGGCCAGAGGGAGTGCTGCAGGCAGAATATATAAATTAACTGGTGACTGAACTGTGTAGGAGGGACTGAAGTGCTGGAAAGAGAGGCTTACAATAAAAGCTCTGTCTGTGCGCTGCAGAAAGGCGTTTGGGCTGCCCGGGTCAAACCTCACGCGCTATTTCCAGCAGAAGGTGGTGGTGGCCTAGAACAGCTCTGGAGGTGGAACCGCTGAAAATAGAAACCTGGCTCGCAACTCTGTTTTTCAACAATGGTGTTAATGTAAGATTTCCAGCCGACATGGGTGGAAGATTCAGGACGTGAATCCAAAGACGCTCTCAAACTATCCCAGAGTTTGGAAGCAGAATTTGGATACAAGTCCATTATAAAAAAGCAAGTTTGTAGAACTCCAACCCAGTTCAAGCTATCGAGTGTCCTCCAAAGTTATAGAGGTATTTGGATCAAGCATTTTGGTTACAGTCCATCTCTAATTTTCACCAAATGTTCTAAACTTCCAAATCCCCTTTTGCTCCTACTTCTCTTTCCTGACTGTATTTTGACTGTATTTTCTTTCTTATTCTTGTCTGTATAAAAAAAAAAAAAGGTCTGTCAGGGTTTTACCAGGGAGTTTTATTACTTTGGAATGCTCTTCATTTCATAATCTGATCCTTTTTTAAAATTTTATTTCCCTCCCACCACTTGTAATCTGTTTGAAAAATTTGTTTTGTTCTTCAGTTGCTGTCCCAAGGAATAAGCAGTAGCTTTTAGTCACCTGTACAGTCCAGTAACCCATCTGCTCATAACAAGACACCATAAAAATACTGTTTGCGCTCTACACTAGCGAGAAGTTTGTGGGTTTTTAATTTCAAAATATTCAAGTGCATTCATGTAGAAGTTGGAGTCATCGTGGATTCTCCTGAGAATTTTGTAGCTCCAGTGACAATATGGATGGATGATATGAAAAATATTCGGACAAAAATGTCCGAAAAAATATTTAATGGCAAGTGGGATTTTCAACACTACTTAGTAGCTTGCTTCTGTGTGTGTATAAACTGTGTGTTTATAATGGAGCTTAGTTCATTAATTGATAGTTTTATTACCTATAAAAACCATGAATCACCTCAGGTAGAGGATTAGAAAATTACTAGTCTTTTTAATCCAGTACATAATTTTCAGTAGCAGGGTGAAGACTCTGGTCACCGCATTGAAGACAATAGGAATTTCAGAAAATATATTGCTGTAGCGTTTACACAATGGCTCTGAATACAAAAAGCAGTAGAGAAACACGTACGTTCTCTTTCAGACTTGTCTATAGGTAACAGAAAGGGTATTTGAATAACATGGGCACAACTGCAGCAATACAGAAGTAAAAATGGGCTGAGACTGGTTTTATTCAGCCATACATCAATGACAAATTCAATATTAACATATTAATGTATATCTGTCTGTGCAGTGGACTCTTTCTCCTGGTACTGGGCAAAACATCTGCAATACTTTTTATCATGATGTTGAGAGAGACCTTAAATAAACAATCTTTAACTGTAGATGCTAGAAAAAGTTGAAAGTCTGTTCCTTGTCACAAACGGTGACTGTTAAATTTTAAAGAAATGACAAATTTTTAAAAAATTATAAGAAATATGTATCTTTGTGGTCTTAGTGTCACTTTTTGCTTGTAATAACACTTATTAGTACTGTGCCTTAGTAGCATAGAGATTTTGGTTATGTTTGTACAGTGCTTAGCACAACCATCCAAATTTGCTTGGGGTCTTCTAAGTTCAGCAGAGTAAAGCGTGTGCAGAAACCTTTCCTCTGCTTTCAGAGGATATTACTTGACTATACAAACTTATTACCCAGATGGTAGGAAGTGCCATTCTGTAAGAATGCACTCAGCATGAACTCGGGTCAGTCCCTTATATACCTATATTGATAAAGACTTACTTAATCACCCAGTCACATCATCTCCTTTTCCACATAATCTTTGCATTATTCAGGCCACAGGATGGATAATATTCTTGGGGTTTCCAGTTAATCACAATTAATTATTTTTTTTCCAGACTACTTTCCTGCATTTCAGGTTGTGCTTCAAATATTGAATTGTTAATTTCCTCAAAAGTTTGTTGTGTTTTTAAATAATTCTTATCAGTGCATTTTCAAATTGTTTCAAGAACTCCTTTCTCACCATACACGTAAAGCAAAGGAAGTGTTACCTCTGGTTTGCATCCTGGAAACTGATGTGAAGAGAGATTAAGCTAAATGTATCCATTCATTTTAGGGAAATCTGAGATGCCCAGGACCTGACTTCTTTTCCTATGAATTAGCTTGATCTATGCAACGCAGGATAGCTGCAGTCATATGTGACCACCACTTATGTAATTCAAAAATCAGCAGTCAAGTTAGGCATCCAGATAATGAGTTAAACAGAACTTGTCACTATCCCTGACAAGCTGCCTATAAAAGTCTTGCCTGATATCTCAAAGGCCTATGATTTGAGTGGCTTTTCATGGGGATCACAAAAGGCATATCCCTGGAGCTATAGCAAGAAAGGTTACTAAACTTCTGTCTTGTCAAACATAACCTAAACTATTTTTTTTCTGCTTCCCCCTAAAAATTTCACTCTTGCAAATAGCCAAATGCTTTTTATTGAAATGAACAATAATATACAATTCAGCCCACAAAAGAAAAAAGTAAACAATTCAAGCGATTGTAACTTGTCAGAGTCAGAAGCAAAGAAAAACAGGGTTGTGCGAGAGGCTGCAGTGAACAAATGTTAATAGAAGGGGATCTGATTGCAACGCCTGCAATAATAGGTGACTTCGGAGATTATCTCAGTAGCAATAATGAGAATAAAAAGATCAACTGATTATACTGCAAATATCAAGAGAAGTAGAAGGGATGCTACACCTCTCTTTTTCCTGCGTTGAGATGGGAATGAGTCGATTGACCACGAGCCAGCTCCTGCAAAACCTCTCCGCCAGTTGATAAGTGATCTGCTCGCAGGGATTATAGCATGATGCACAGGACCCTTCGGGGATGGCAGGTCAGCAAGTTGATTCCCTGAAGGCTACCAAAACTAAAAGTTTGCTTCAGGTCTGGGAAGTTTGCTAGGGGAAAAATAACATGGGAAAATACCACATTTATTTGCTCCCTGTTACTTTCACATCGCATAGTCTCCGCTCCCAAATATAGTTGCGTTGAGCTGTGAGGGTTGGCAAATAGAAACAAACAAGATACCAAACCCCAAACAAAGCTGGATTCTTTCCTTTTCCTCTCTCACCGCACACGACAGGAGTTCCCCGGGCCGACTGGCACCGGCACTTGCACAGAGCCTCTGCTTGAGAGGATGCACAGCTTCATGCCACCGCAGCACGGGAAGCAAATCCAGTTGTGGGGAGGAAGACCCAAACCTGGTTTATCCTCCTTTCCCTGCGCAGCAATTCGGGGCGGCAGAAGCAATGTGAACTCAGCCTTGCCTCTTCCACCTGCAGACCCAAAGCTCACCTGCGAAACGGACCTGATGCTGTTTTAATGTTGGGGTTTAAGTCATTTACTTGATTAGGGTAGGAAGGGGGAAGGGAGGTATTCCTGTTGCTTAGACTCTTGTTCCAATGGGGGAACTGAGCCGATTAACTTGCCGGTTTCCCCCCTCACGCCCCTCGTCAGACATTCAGACAGCAAGGGCAGAGCTTTGCCTGCTTCGGCTGTGTTCTCTGTGTCTCTTGGTGTGTGTAGTTACAAACTTAGCTGAAAACCTCCTGTCAACAGTGGTTTGCCATGGAACACTGGATTTCTAAAGGGAAGGCAGTTTTGGAAGAAAAGACACATTTTTCTATGGACAAGCTAGCCTTTTGGCAAAAAAGCTAGATTCTAAAAGGCTGGGATTTGAGAACAGTGGCATCTTTAGAAAAGGCCGTCTAGCAACAAACTAATCTATGCACCTAATCCAAAGCAGGGGGAAAAGCAATTAAAAATTCATTTGAAGAAAATACAGAGTTTTGACTTGCTGAGGAGAGAGATCTGAGAATCAAAATTTTTCATTTAGAAGAGTTAACTTGAAACTAGCACTGTTCTTGTTGTCCAAAGTCCTGAACTAGAATGCCTTTAACAACAGGAAGGACTTCAAGCATGTAATGTCAAGGTTACTACAAATTAAGCTAAGTTCACCAGCAATTAAAAAAAAAAAAAGTCCCACAAAAGAATCCTTCTTTCTTTTTTTTTTTTGTCACCTTTTAATTCAGTGTGAACTCTTATGGTATCATGACTTTGTCATTGTTAGGGAATTGCAAAGGAATTTTCCTAGAGGTTTCGCAAGTTATGATAATGCCACGGTGTTATCAGAATTCTTGGGGTTGCTTAAATTCCTCAGCTCCCTACTTTTTAAACTTGTATTTAATGTAACAGGAGGCACAAGAACAGCGTCCTGTTCAAAGTACTGAAGAAAGACAGAAGGGCAGCCCTGTTTGCTGCAGGTAGCTCCTATAGGTAGCACCACGTGACTACCCAAAGCAACACAGCCGAAAGTTTTGTGTTACCACTTAATCTGTTATGTGGCATATCTTCTACAGCATGTGGTTACTGAGGTGGTCCCTTCGGGCTCAGTGTTACCATCTACAGTTTGGTTGGGTGGTGCTAGATGTCAGTTGGCCAGTGCCTTTCAGAAAACAGAGAAGCTGTTTGATGCCCTTTAAATCCACGGGGTCATCCTTGGGTATTTCTAGGCTTACACACTCCGGAGACTGTGGTGTCTGCCCGGAGTTTCTCAACAGCAGCTAACATACGCTGCCTCCAAAGTAGACTGATACTGCTTTTACCCCTTCTGAAGACGGTTGAATCTTAGCTTCTATAAAGACTTGATATTATCCCTGAGTTGGGGTATCTTCACACTCCCTGCCCCCTCCCACCCATTTTGGCCAGGTTTGAGGTTCAGCTGCATTCGAGGCTGTAGGGTGTACGTTGCACGAATGTCTCCCTTTGGAATGCCTTAATTTGGAATGGACCCCAAGATAACATTTTTTTTTTTCCCTCTTGAAATTAAATGTGTATTTCTTCATACAGAGCGAATGCAGCAACCTATGATTAATGAGCAGCTTTTCACAAGAATTAATATAATTCCAAGGTTCTAACCATTAAGTATAATCATTAAGGAATGTCTGAATAAATAAACAAATAAAGCCAGCTTTATTCTACTCCTTTTATAACATCTACAATTCTGAATGCCTGACTCTACATGTTTTTAGTGGATTTTGGCAGGTGTAGGGTTACCTGTAGTCATGATACATGGTGATTAAAAGAAAAATAAATTAAAAATAAATTAACCAAAAAAGTAGGGCATTTGGGCACTATGTCACCTGCATTTAATGCTCTCAGGAAAGAGGAAAGTATGGCAAGCTTCTGGGAACGTTGTAAAAGCTCTTGTCAACTGTGGCATGAAACATAGGAAGTTAAATTTAGGGGGGGAACCCACAGAACGTGAGCTTTAATTGAAAGCTTTATCGCAAAGATTGAGGCTAAAAATGCATAGTCAGCCAGCCTTAACTCTGGAATTTTTCTTCCTAATGCTTGCTTTTACAGTTAAGATGTTATTTGTTAGCTATATTTGCTTCTACTGCTTTTTAATACGTAATCAGAATAGTGGGCTGCTATGGGCCTTATCCTGCTATATACGCTACTCAATGTGTTTATTTACTAATGTAAGAAAACCTGATAAAGTTGACAGGACACGGATTTATTGTAGTGATCAACTTGATATTTTCATTCCCCTTGCACATGGGGAGGCACTGCCAGCGCAACATCACCTGCTTGTAAGTTAATCCCTGCCTGTATCCCTTTGCCAAGGGCAGAACTGCTCCTTCTATCCCTAACGCCATCCTGAAACCAGATTTCTTGTAAAGCGGGTTCATGCTGTGATTCACTTTGTGGTGGGATCGCAGTGTGACTCACACTTCTCCAGTCCCACTGTGGTCATCTCAGACCGGGGAATGAGGGAACACAAGTGGTTAGAGAAGGGAAGAGGAGCCAAGAGGTCCATCTGCCCTGACAGTGGATGAGCTGGGTGAGCTTCTGGAAGACATGTCACCTCCTTGTGCTTCACCAAGCTTGAGGGGGGAGTGAATGTGCAGCATTCAAAATCCATATGCTTAACCAGAGCTGGGCTGTTTTGGATAAAGAAGTTGTACGAAAGCGGCGAAATGAAGTTATTTTCCCCTTGGAAACTTTTTTACACTTGGAATATGAAGGTTGTTGGTCATATTAGGTAAAAAACCCAGGTTTACGCTTTATAGGGTGTTGCTTTAACAGGAGATGCTTGTAATCTGTGACTGATATTTTGTGTATAAAAGTTGATTTATAATGGAGACTTCAGAAGATAGGTCCTGGTAAAAGGACCCAGATTTGCAAATGTACTTAAGGTTGTTGCCTGCTCATTTCCGGATGGATCTGATTGACCATGAGCATAAGAAGAGCCAGTAAAAAGGGTTCAGGTTTCTTCAGTACTCTCCCAAATGAAAGATCAGCGTGTTGGTGAAGGACCTAGGAAATAGTTTGTCATTGTAGAGATGAGGAAAGAATATCAATTCCTCCTATTCATAACTTTTTCCTTGAACTTTTGATGATGCAGTTGAAGTGAGGCCCTGTATTCAGCAACTCTTAGTTCAGGGTCGGCAAGAAAAACCACACAGTCTCTTTCACTCATTCCTGGACTGTTTCACTGTTCCATACTTTAAGTCTCTGTAAGAAATTATTTGGTTTCCATTCATACTCTATTAGAACTCATAGTTCGAGGTTTTTAAAAAATAATTCTCCTGGCCAAGTGCAGATTGCTAACTCTTACGTAATGCTCCACTGACGTAGTAGCAAGATTTTTCCAGCATTGCTGAATGGGTTATTGTTAACATTTTGGGAAGGATTTGCATTTTGTACCTTGACTTTTGAATAGATGCGTTATAATGTTAGCAATAGCACCTCAATATGCCATCTCAATATTTCACGAGCTATTAGCTTATTTTTTAAGTTGAATGTCTGCTCTAGCCGGGTTGTAAGTTCCTCCTTCATAATCTTCATTCCATGAATCACTGAAACGAGCCCCAACTTGGTATGAATGATCTACCCGCTGCTTGCTTATAAAGACATCATTGGCACTGTTTCAGCAGTTATGCTCAGTTTAGCTGGAACATTTCACCACACTCAAAAAAACCTGGCTGCCAGGGGTTTGACACTTGCTAGCCAGTATTTTTGGAAGGTCCTGAGTAACTAAGAACAATCTAGTCTCATTACAGCCTCTAATGATTCCTTGATCTGCCAGCTATGACAATCTGTATGTATTTCTGGACTCTCCACAATTTTCTGTATGAAAATTTTTACTCTGAAGTGATAGGCTCTTCAGCTTCACTTTACTTGAACCTAGGAGATTTTTTATAAACTTTATTCTTCCTGTCATAACTGAACTCTCAGTTTACAACTTGAACTCTACCTCAGAAGATCTTTGACTAGTCATTCCCATTTCTTTCGCTTCTCTTTTGCAGGTATTTTTCCAACCTAAGTGAAGGTAAAATTTCTCACTTTTCTTCAAACCCAATTTTTTTTCCTATAAGGGACTTACCTACCTGTGGACTTTCCCTTTACATTCAAGGAAACCAAATGCAAAATGAGTGAAAGACCATATGAATCATAGCTGTGAAAATCTCAGCAGCCAAAGTCAAACCAAATTAGTACGTTTTTTTACTTGTCTGGACAATCATGGCTTGCCTACACTGGACTTTTTTTTTTTTTTCCTGCTAATTGCCTTCAATTACCTGAGTGCCAATTTAATCAAGGCAATTAACATATCTCTGAAAGCTAGTCTAGGTAGATTTATTTCAGGATAAGAATTCTTGTGCTCCAAGAAAATGAAGTCCAAGAAAAAAAGGTTGAGCGTCTTGGAAATATCTAGTTTAACCTAAAATAAAATTTTTAAAAAAGGAGTTGATCGGCAGTAAACTTGCATGAAGAAAAATAGGTTAAAAAAAACGCCAAACCTCAGCCCTTTTAACATGTCTCAGGCTAGACAATGGGTTCATAGTTGGAGTGGGGGGGAAAGAAAGCTCAAAATTCATAAAAGTCACTGAACTGTAACTGCAGTTAGATATAAAAACCTAGTTATAGTCAGTATAGCATTGTATAGACCCACCGGGAGGGCTCATGATTGGTGCATGCAAAGGTCTTTGACATCAGTTCTGTGCTATCGAGACTTATGAAGGGAGGTCTGGCTATTTGCTGGGGCTAGATTCTGTCCTGTGCAGTGCGAGCTCAAGACAACTTGTGGAGCAGGGCAACAGATAAAAATACCTTTTTTTTATTTAAAAAAAATACAATTGGCAAAGCAAGATCATTCCATGCCAGAGGAGTAAGTTTCACGTATAAAGAAACTGGAGAGCTCTCCTGCTATTGTGTTATAAAAATTGAAATGGCTGGTGGGAGTTTGGGAAGCAGAAAGGGACAAGAGGAGAAACAGGCAGAAAATTTGGTTAAGGAGATCACAAAGTATGCCCACTTCACTGACTTTTTTTTCTGTAGCTTTATGAATTAAAACCTGACTGAGAAAAGTATGTGGGCATCTGTGTGGCTTCAGCTACATAAACTTCCACTGTCAACAGTGGGAGAGAGTAGAAAAAATAAGCAATAAATCCAAGCCCTGAAAGGAGAAGCTGATGATTATACGGTGACTTATGCCAAGTTTATTCTACATCAGCACCCTAAACTGACCCTTACCTGGACGGGACAACTGACTCAACTGTTTGGTTTTGGGTCCATTAATACTATTGGATGTCTAATTTCACAAATGTAAGTGCTTTTTGAGGACTTTGAAAACCTCATTCATGTGTTGGGGTCAAGAATTTCAGGCTGAAGCTCCTGAGGTTAGTCCCTGAGTCCCTGTCAAGAAGCTAGGATTTGAAAAGTGATTGTCAGCCTTTGTTCACAAATCTGGAACTTAGGAGTCTGTGTTTTCGTGTAGTAACAAGTATAGGTGCTCCATATTTAAAAATCTGAGTTTTGAAATAAAGTAAAAAAACTGCTGTAAAAGCAATGCTTATTCCAAAAGCACTGCCTCCATGCAGTATTACGATTTTGGGGAAATACTGTCACATTGTCTATCCAGAGAAGAAAGCACTCTAGAATATCACTGGCATCATCAGCCTAAATTTGGGGTGATATCTTGGCACTTCTTGTAACTGCTGCAGGTGGGTATCACAGTCACTTTCCAACCACAAGATGCTGTTGTCTTCTGGCCAGGCCTCGTGTGCGCCGGCAGAGCGGTGCGGTGAGCCTGCACTGCTCGTGTCTGCGCTGCACCTTGGCACACGGGCTACGCAGAGGGTAGCTGCCTCCAGTCTCTTTGCTCCTTTTGTCATCTAACTACTGAATCCAATATAAAAAGTAAACAAAAGTGTGCAGGGAGAGCTAGCTGAGAGAACTGTGTGAAGCAGCAGCCCTCCAAGCTCAATTCTGGTTTTATTGTGTTTTTTCATACTGACAAAGCTGCAGTTTGTCCATTTAGTTTGCATTCAGGGAAGGATATCCAGCAAAGGACCCTTCCTTCTTGCCTTCTGTTATTGACAATCCATGACAATTTCAGGCTGAGCTATGGAACTGAACTTTCCTTTAAAAAAGCAGATTAAAAACAGCAAGCGGCTTAGTCAGCAAACCACAGTTACTTGTTCCACGAAGAGGAACCGAGTACAATTCAAGCAAGCTAACCGCAGCCTTGGACACCTGATCATATGAGTCCGGGAAATGTGAAAATTGATGTTCCAAAACAGAAGAATCAAGCTGTGATCAATGGAGCACTGTTCAAACTTTGGCTCATCTACCCTTGAAAATACTATCTGAAAAACCCTCTTATGCTTTTAAACGGGAAAACTGAAGATGGACTGTAAAAGAGAGGCTCATTGGCAGGTTTATGTATCCTTTAGAGTAAACATACCTGCAGTTGCTTTGCTATGGATACCAGCTATCACGAGCTACTCGTTCCGTCCACGCTGTCCATATGTTAGCGGCTTTTTGGACTTGGGCTTCCTTTGACAGGATCCTTTTATGGAACCTAAATTTGTGTGATTTTTTTTTTTTTTAAACCTATGGGTGTTTTGCTTCATATCATTAAATCAAGCAATTAGTAGGCAGATTTGTCAGAAGGATGTCACAACACTTTCATTAAGCTTAGTCTGAGGCCGTTCAGACTGCATGAGTATCTGTTTCTCTCTGGGTCAATTCTGATGCTTAATCCTGGCTTTAGTAAAGTAGATCTTGTGCCAGGTCCCTCGTACCTGTTCTTGTGATGACAGAGGTAGCTTTTCCTTTTGGTTGAGATGCCAGTGAAAATCCTGCTCTGAGTCTACAGCATAAAAAAGAAGTCAAAGCTTTATTAAAGCTAAATTCTACACACACAACCCCTCCACCCTTTCCCCTTATGGAAAGGAAGCATCCTCTGCTGCTTGATTGACATTGCTGTTCTGGAGGGCAGCCCACACTTCTTGAACATGATCCTCGCAGTGCGGGGATGCATGCTAGATTTCTTCCCAGTTATGCAACATACTGGTTATGTGCCAAAGCAGAATAATCGTCATTCACAGGGCCACAGAGGAAAACGCCAGAAGTGTGAGGGCTAACCTGGGGGCCACAGGGAGGCTAATTCAGGGCAGTCAATAGGTCTCTGTGGAACACGCAGAAGATGTCCAGGTGGACTAACAGACACTGGCTGAGCCTAGCCCCTCTTGATTCCTTCCGCAGGGTTTTCTTTTTCTACTCCCCCCATCTCCCTGAAACAAGGGAAAATGACCTTTGCAGGTTAGTTGCCAAAGGCTGTTTGTTTTGCTTTCTGTTGTATCTTCTACAACCAGTTTAGGCTACTGTAAGGCGCTGCTGGTAGGGTTTTTTGTTTGTTTCTTTCTTTACTTCAGTTAGTAATTGACTAAGGACTATTTAGGTATTGACATTTAAGAACTATAAACACATCAGTAATATGAAAAACACATTCTAGGGACATAAACATCAAAGTGGAACCTACAAACGGATTAAATTATTTCCCTCTCTCCTCAACCCTCCAATGACAGAACCTGATTGAAAGCTCACTGAAGCCAAAAGATGATGTCCTCTAGATGTGGTGCTTAGGGACATGGTTTAGTGGTAGACTTGGCAGTGTTGTGTTAACATTTGGACTCGATGATCTTAAAGGTCCTTTCCAACCTAAATGGTTCTCTGATTCTATGATAGTCCCTCTGGATCAGGCAGGGGGGTATAGGAGCAGATTGCTCTTGATCTGAAGAACATATAGTGGTGGTCACTCAGAAGTCACTTCGATTGGATTGTGCAAGGTGAAGGCTCCCAGTCCTTGCAGTGGCCTGGGAGCACCTTCCTAGTGAAAAGGACTTAGAAAAATCAGTCTCTAGGGAAATGCGCAGACTGCTCTTGAGAAACTCAGCAGCTTCCAAGAATTTTTTTATTATTTAGGTCACTGTTTGGAAGAGTGCTCTAGAATAATAATAACGATAAAGGCACCCCCAAAATTAGATAAGCAAGATATTTTTTATTTTCCACATATGTAACATAGTAAGACAGATAAAAGAATACTTATGAAAAATCAAAAAAAGCCCAAGAGAAACTAACCTTTTGAACAGAGGCTCAAATTAAAGTCTTAAAAGAATTTTTGTACCTGGAGAAAACATCATGTTTGATTATTACAGATGAGACTGTGGGATCTTTTTTCTTCTTTTGAAACAGGAGGAGGAGGAAGGTTGTGGTTTTAACACCCAAATGAAAAAAGTAAATTGCTGTATATGTCATAGTGTCAACTTTCTTACGCCCCAGATCATGTCACTCATACTACTGTTAAGCCTCTCATCTGGTAATTTTATGTTGGAAGGTGTCAAATGTCTGCATTATTTTGCTGTTAAGTGACATGGGATAAGGAAGACTGACATAACTCACCAGATTTCTTAGAGACACATTTTTACTGATAATCTTTGATCACAAAATGGATTGTGTTGTGTGTTCTCTAACTTTCAGATAAAAAGCCAGGATCCTTCTTTTAAACACAAAAAAAGGAACTCTGTTTTAATTACAACATTGCAACCAGCACTGTCATGATGAGTAAGGCCCCAGGGTGTTTCTCTATGAAACCAAGGTTAAAAATAGTTACTTACCTCCTTCCCAGTATTCATTTAGGTTAGCTAAATGATCTGTGATCACATAGATCTGTGACAGTATGAAGACTGAGTTTTCTTGACCTTGATGTGAAAGAAAAGCATGGGTTTACCCGGGGGGAACTCAGAACTGTTTCCTCTGCAACACTGCAAGTTGTGTCATCTTAGCTGCTGTTTGATACCGTGGTTTGCTGTAGCTCCACTAGCACCGTGTAACAACCTCCCACTGTGGTGTGCCCCCATCCACACTGTGGCTTACATCCTGCCCCTGAAAAAAAGATGAGTATTGTCAGCTCCTGCAGCATCTTTTTATGAGAGTGTCTCGACAAGTTTATGCCGTCAGCTTGGTCATTTTCTTCTTGTAGGGCATGCTCTTTAAAGAGCAGGATGATATAACATAAATGTAGAAGCAAAAATATCTTACTTTTTTTGATACTTGGTTATTGTTTTAAAAATCAAAGAAGTATTTTGATTATTGTCATTACATATCCTATGTGTCGTGTCTCAACACTGAGGAATGAGAAAGCTTTTATTTCCTACTGATGTCTCTTGAGAAAATGTCTTCCTTAATCTTCTAGTTTTCCTAATAAGATGGTATAAAAAATAAGTTATTTTGGTCTTTGAAGGCTTGGAGATAATAGAAATATACGTTCTGTTTCAGCAACAGAATTCAATAGGTGCTGATACGCCCTTCTCGCTTCTCTGGCCTGCCCAAAGATAGATGTTCTGGGCTTTGTTGTGCTTTCTGGGATTTGCCTCATTGCTAAGAAGGATAAGGCTCACCCAAGATGGCCTGCAGGATCAGGAAAGTTTACATTCTTTTCCCACAAAGTTACCAAAGGGAAATAAGACAGATAGGTGTAAATGTTCAGAGGTTGGTGAAATTGCACGTTTATTTCCCACAGAAAGGGAAATTACAGAGCAACTGATCCTGATTTCTTGCTGCCTTCATTTTTACTGCACTGCAGTCTGACGCAAAGAACTTATTTTTGTTCCCCTGACGTTATCCAGCTACAGATATCCTTCACCACCATCAGAGCTGATGACGTCGTTCCCATTGAAGATACATTGCTGTTTCTGCTTCGTTGAGGAGGTAGTGCCTCTTCGCCTGCTTTCACAGACTTGCTGGTACAGACTGGACAGTAGCCGAAGGGAGAACCCTGCTGTCCATATTCAATACATGGATAAGACCCTGCCTTTTACTCTCATGGTTACTGTAGGGAGTAAAGGGAGGTTGTCACCAGCTGAACTCATTTGATACCCAGTGGTCTGCTGTATGACGGATTCACTGTGCCTTAACAGTAAGTAGTTCCAAAAAGAAAGTCATACTTGTTGGCTTTGTTTTCAATCCTGTGCAATTGTATTCTTTCTCCTGGAAATTCAGTTGGGTATTGTTCTACCCAATGTCTTTTGCCCATCCGACAGCTTTGTGGAGCTGGAAGATAACGCTATTCAGAGTGGAAGGAGACATAATTTAATTCCTTCATTTCTAGAGGAAAAGAAAAATAGCCCATTTTGGCAGTGAGGTGCAGAGGGTTGGCAGAGCACAAACGCATTCAGTCAGTTCCCCAACTCAGCTGGAGGCAACCCCAGTAATCCAGTCTTTCTGGGATACATGAACACCCTCCTTGCTCTGCAGTAACCCTTCATCTTACGTTCCTATTTTTTTACCCCATCTGGCTTTCTCTACACAACTCCTGGATTCCTCATTTATTTCTTCTGTGTTGCTCAGTTTTTAAAGCCACATTTTTTTTTCTTCATGTCCTTTCCTCCGTACTTGTTCTCAGATTCACATCTGTGGCAATGGAAGCCTGTGCACAGTCCACTCTGTCATCTCTGCTGAACTGCCTGGTGTCTTCTGGTGAGTGAAAGATGAGCTTTATCTCCTCAGCTTTATGCTGATGGATTGATGCTACAGCAAAGAACTGAAATGCCCTTCCTGCTGTATCTGTTCTTCCTCCTAAATTTAGGTAGTATATATTTATTTCTTCACTTTCTAATGGAAAGTAATCTCCTGGTGAAGTGCATGAGGAATTCTTTTTCACACTCCTTGCTTTCTTCATGCAGGAAGTAAAGAAGGTCTCTCACTTTGTTTCTCTCCTCAGAACCCCAAGTTGTACTGGAAAGTTTCACTTACTGTTCAAGTCTCCTCCTTTCTTACTCAGACTGTGATGAATACCTCTATGCATTGTATGGTTTTTGCTTGCTTTAGCTTACGGAAATGACCTGACTAAGGATTTATGATTGGTTTATTTTGAACTGTAATGGAAAGAAATTGTTGGTTTCTCTTGAACTGTAATGAAAACTCTTCCTTAGTTCTTATTTCAAAATCCTTTTATGCATAGCTCAATGATCTCTCACTTCTATCAGGAGGCCCATGGCAACTACAAGGACAAGGAAGTCCTCCCCCACCTTGCCATCTTACTGTTCCTTTTCTCATGCATGTCAGAGTTTCTCCTCTGGAAACCCATACTGTATAATACAAGGTGGTGTCACAGATCTTCCTCATAGAGCTCAAGGATTCACGTCTACCTCCTCTTATCACTTGCCATTAACATTTGCAACTGTTACAAAAGCTTAAGAAAAGGGTGGGAGTTTTTGTGGGTTGGTTGTTTGGTTGTTTTTTTTTTTTTTGATGTTCTACTGTGCATAGTGTTTGCTTTGCCAGGGACACTGAGATGTTCCAGTTTTGACAGTCAAGGGTCAGTTTAAGCTACTGTTTCAGATGCTTTAGGTAGATGTAGAAAAAAATAGACCATTTAAGTTTTCATCTGTAACATAGCAGCCAGTTAAAATGGTGGGTTTCTTTTTGGTTTTGGTTTGAGGTTTTTTGGTGTAGAATTTGTGTATATGGGGAAAAGTAAGTCGGCAGTAAGGCAAAAAATGACATTGTGGTAGTGCATCTGTAGCTTGGCAGAAACAAGTAATCTCTTCTGCAGATATTGTTGTGACACTGGGACGAAGCTATTGCAGAATAGAATTTGAATTGTTCTGGGGAGCTGAAGTTTCTATCGTGTACTATGTAAAAACTTGCTCTGTTAGACCAAGTCTTTGGATAACATTAAACTTTATTCCTTGGGAAATGAGATGCTGAATTTCAAAGCAAGTGGGTGAAGAATTAAAAAATGTCAGTTGTTACATTGATTGGTGTGTTTATATGAGCTACTCAGATAGCAATGGCTGAAACGAATGCCTCTCACTTTCTACAATCCACTTGGACTTGGTTATTTTTCTCTTGTTGAGCAAGGAAATAAAGATTATGTTGGAAAAGATAGAGAAAAGCAAATCTCCTTGTTCAAATTTTCGTGCATCTACTGAAAGAAATAATATTTGCTGACACAATAATTTCTTCCAGATCTATACATCATAATCCTATCAGAGGTGACAGCTATAGGAAAGTGAAGGAGTAGGGTTATTAAAATATTTTTGCTTGGTATATTTTCTGACATGTCAACTTCACATCTATGATGGTATTCCTTTCTTACCAAGCAGTGTTTATAGGTAGATTTGATGATAACCCCTACTTCCTCAGCCTTCTTGAGATAAGTTAGTCCTAAGCTACTTTGGACAACTTCCAGTTTTCATGTTTTATGGCCTGGAGGAGAATATCCAGCAGCAAATCAGATTTGGATCAGGTATTATTCAGGCTAACCTGAATGTTTCAGAGTTACCTCTGAAACCTGTTGTTTCAGAGACACTTTGCATTATTCCCTGTCCAAATACAAGAGTCGGGCAAGTCCTGTCTCAGGTAGCCTTTAAAATTTTTTGTTTTATTTTGATAGAAAGCTAACATTTCTATTCCAAGTAGCTACCTAGCTGTAAAATCTGTGAAATGAAAAACCTTCTGGAGAGCAGAAGGCTTCCCAGAGGCTGCTTCACCCACAGCAGGCCTCTTCTTGATGTATATATTTAGAGTCATAGAATGATGTGGGCTGAAAAGGCCCTCTGGAGGTCATCTGGTTCAATCCTCTTTCTGAAGCAGGGTCACCTAGAGCAAGCTGCCCAGGACTGTGTCCAGACAGGTTTTAAATGTTGCTAGAGATGGAGACTCCACCTCCCTGGGCAACCTGGACCAGTCCCCAGTCACCCTCACAGTGAAAAAGTGGTTCCTGATGTTAAGAGTCTCCTACGTTTGCGCACATTGCCTCTTCTCCTGTCAATGGACACCACTGAAAAAAAAAGCCTCGCTCTGTCTTCTGAGGTGTGCTGCCAGTTGCTGATCTCCAGCTAGATTTCATACCATGATCACCACCCTCTGGGCCTGGATACTTAACCAATCTTCAGTCTGATATACTGTCTGCTCATCTGGCCTTTATTTCATCAGTTTCCATATGAGGATCTTATGGGAGACTGTGAAAAACTCTCCTGAAGTCAGGGTATACAATATCTACTGCTTTCCCCTCATCTACACAGACAGTAAAGTCATTGTGAGACATTATCAGGTCAGTCAAGCGTCGCTTCCCCTTTGTGAATCCATGACTACTAACTACTCCCAATTGCTTTCTTGTCCTCCATATGCCTGGAAATACTTTCCAGCATTAGTTGTTCCATGACCTTACCAGGGATTGAGGTGAGGCTGACCAGTCTGTAATTCCCTGGGTCTTCCTTCTTGCCCTTTTTGAAAACAGGAGTGACATTTACTTTCATCTGGTCATCAGGCACTTGTCCCAGTGGCCATGATTGTTCAAAGATAATCAAGAGTGTCCTTGGAATGACATCTGCCAGCTCCCTCAGCACTTCTGGGTATACCACATTAGGGCCCATGGATTTATATATGTCCAATTTGCTTAAGTATTCTCTGACTGGATCCTCATCCACCAAGCACACATCTTCCTTGTTCCAGACACTGCCCCTGGTCTCTGGGGCCTGGGATCCCTGACTGTAAAGTCTTTGGTAAAGACAAAGGCAAAGGCGGCATTCGGTCTCAACTTTTTCCAAGTCCTGTGTCACCAGGATGCCTGCCCCGTTCAGCAGCAGGCCCACATTTTCCCTAGTTTTTCTTTTGCTATTTGTGGATTTACAGAAGCCCTTCTTGTCACCTTTGACACTCCATGCCAGATTCTACTTCAGGTGGGCTTTGGCTTTCCTAACACAATCTCTGCATGCTCGGACGCTGTCTCTGTATGTTCCCAGGTTGCTTGTCCTTCCACCTTTTGTATACTTCCTTTTTATGTCTAAGCTTTGCCAAGAACATCTTGTTCATCCATGCAGGCCTCCTGGCATTTCTGTCAGGCTTTCTGCTCATTGGGATGGACTGCTCTTGAGCTCGGAGGAGGCAATTTGAATATTGATAAGCTTTCTTGGACCCATCTTCTCTCTGGGGCCTTATCCTATGGGACTCTTTCAAGCAGGTCACGGAAGAGGACAAAGTCTACTCTTCTGTTGACCCACCACATAATCACTAAGCCAGGGTATATGCAAGCAGTCAGTCTCAGGGCTGGCTCTCATTTTGGCCCTGCCAGGCTAGTCCAGCCTGCCTTGAAGCAAGGATTTAGGACTCTTACATGCTGCTCCACCCTTCTGCACTGAAATGAAGGGCCTGACCCAGCATGAGGTTGTCACCCCTGCTGTCTCTTCTGATGCTGCCCAGGTCACACAAGGACACGGAGTCACACAAGGACACTGGCTAGAATAGATCCATGCCTCAATGAATTAACCAGTTCTGTGGGCTGACCTTTATGTGGTGGATGAAGGAAAGGATAAGAAAGGTAAAAGAGGAAACAAGCAGCAGAGCCATGGTATAAGTAATCCCTTACACAGGTATTGGCAATCCCAATGTCAAATGAAATACAACTGATACCTTAAATTGGGGGTCTTGGCTCTCCCCCACCCCCGACTGGCTCGACTACTCATGTTCATTTAAGAAATAACACTTCTTTCTTTTCCGAATCACCCTGCTATAACTTTTTAATTGTCGTAAGGCTGTCTGGACCTTGCTCACAAATTAGAATCAAATCTGTCTTTTCATTTTTTTCCAAGTCTCTTCTGAACCAGAAGTAATGAAAGTCATCTTATGTGGTCTGTTTTCCTGGCACTTCAACAGAAGGACAGAAATAGCAGAAATCTGAGAAGAATCATCTTTTCATGATTCCTCTCTGGAAGGACTTGCTCATATATAGAGATACTTGCATCATTTATTCTGTTAGAAAATACATTAAGCAAAGGTACTAGGACTCCTGCTAACTTTACTCTTCACTTTCTAGTAACTACTCTCAGTGACAGGACTCAGATTTTTAGATCTAAAAGTGAAGATTAGCTCAAAGATTGCTAACTTCATTCTAAAGAGTACCACTTTAGAAATTTCAGAGAAAACTCTGACTTCTGTCTTCATTTTATACTCAAAAGATTTAGTTAATCTGAATAATATTCCTGTTCTCACCTAACATTTGGGGGCTTACCTAAATCCAACATCTGTTCCTTCAAAGTTCATAATTCGTAGCAAAGCTGGGATGTAATGTCTCTTTTTTGCTGGAAATCTTTACGATATTATCAACAGCATAATATTATGATTAAGAAAATTACTTCATATTAAATCTGGATTTCCTGGCCTTAGTGGTTTCAGACACACACAAAAATTCTGTCTGATTCAGAAAGAAAATTTTCATTGATCTAAATTAAATGACCCAGATAATTAATTTTCAGAGAAAAGCACAGGGCTTTATTAGTGTGAGACCATCCAGTGCTTTGAAAATGTGGGTGAAAATTTTATTTCAGCTTGACACTGGACATGAAGCTGGATTCTATGTACATTCTACAGTATATTCAAAGCCATAGGGTACTGATGAAATGAACTCTAACTGATTTTCTGGGATAAGTGATGAAAGAACAACTTCCTACTCCATAGAGTAGGAACTGTTCTGGAAAGCTCTGTTAATAATCATAGAATCATAGAATAGTTTGGGTTGGAAGGGACCTTTTAAGGTCATCTAGTCCAACCCCCCTGCAATGAGCAGGGACACCTTCAGCTAGATCAGGTTGCTCGCAGCCCTGTCCAACCTGATCTTGAATGTTGCCAGGGATGGGGCATCTACCACCTCTCTGGGCAACCTGTGCCAGTGTTTCACCACCCTCACTGTGAAAAATTTCTTCCTTATATCTAGTCTAAATCTGCCCTCTTTTAGTTTAAAACCATTACCCCTTGTCCTATTGCAACAAGATCTGCTACAAAGTCTGTCCCCATCTTTCTTGGAAGCCCCCTTTAAGTACTGGAAGGCTGCAATAAAGTCTCCCTGGAGCCATCTCTTCTCCAGGCTGAGTAGCCCCTATTCTCTCTATATAACGATTAATAACAGAGAGTCTGGAAGTGCTGAATTCAGACCTTTTCCAAGAGAGCACCAGATCTCAGTTGCCCTGAACCATGTTACCCTGGCTTGGCCAAATCTAGGCTTCCTGTGAGTGAAGGCTGCGGCAAGCAAGTAGAGCCAAAGTTTTCTCCTTTGGCCTACTGTCCTTTAGCAACCTATGAGAGCGGACACTGTCTAACTCAATTATTTGTGACCTGGGACAGATTTAATTCAATTCCACAATGGCAGAGAACCAAGTGCTGGAGACCAACGAACCGTTATTCCCACTGAAAAAATACCCTTGTGTGGTATTATTATTTGAGGAGGGACAGCGCCTGATTTTGTGCTCTGCAGCAAAGAATCCGGCATGAATTTGGTCTGGATTCATTCAATCAATGATGTTGGCAAACTACAGAAGTTGTTGCCATTTGAGTATTGTGAAGTGAAATGTGAAGGGCAATTGGTTTCACATACAGGATTAAAAATTTGGTTTGTCCTCTTTTGAGGATCCATATGGGTTGTTTCAGGGCAAAGAAGAACTCTTCCCGAGATTGGCATGCGCATATATATATATATATAAAAAAAATGTACTGATTGTGGAAAAATACTAACAGCTGTAAAAATTGAATGGATTTTTAAGTACCATATGATCTAGCTGTGGGAGAAATTTTCTACCAAATGTGAATGGAATTACATTAGGAAAAAGTAACACTGAACATGTTAACCGTAATAAGCTTGCCATTGATTATTACAGCATGTTTCATTTTAAATAGGAAGTGGCATGGGAGAAGTGAAATAAACCAGTAGGAACACATCTAAGCTATTAAATGTTTTTTTCAGCCTGTCAAATTCATGCAAAATGGTTGATGATCGAAAATCAGGTGAGTTTGCATCATTAAATTCAAAATTACAGTCATACCCATGCAAATTTTTACCATCTGCTAAACAAATGAAAAGAAGTGGAAGGTTTTCTGTCTTTTTAAAAGTGTTCGTACTTTCCTGTTTTTTGCCTATTTTAGTGAAAATCTGAACATTTTGATGCTGGTTGTTTGAAGTTAAAAACTGATGCAGACTTAAATAGCAGGGACTGTTAGTCTTGGAGGCTCCTTCAGCTAAGGAGAAAGTGAAAGGTATATGTGATACATGGCAGGCTGCCCTGGGGGCATACTTTTGTGCACAAGGCTTCCAGTTCTGCAGTTTAACAATCTGAACACAATCCTAGATCTGTCCATTCAGAAAAGCGTTTTAAACATGTACTAAATTGTCATTGACTTCATATATGGAACTGGATGTTTTGCCAAGCAGAAGCAGACTCTTTGAAGCAGAGCTAAGGATTTGATCCCGCATTCACTGAAATCATCACTAGTTCTCCTTCTTATTTTATTAGTACAGAAGCTAGTTCTAAAACACTCATTAACAAGGGCATGAGTGCATTTATAACCTTTATCTAAGGGGAAAAAAAAAAAGCGGAAAAAAGTTTTCTTGGTTATTTTTTCATGCTACTACTGCAAAGTGCTTCTCCAAGAAGATGTTATCCTTTTTATAAGTGAGCTTAAACCAGTGGTTAATCCTCAACATATGAACATTGAAATGTGAGTATTAAGGGCTGATAAATGTGAGTTTCACCATTAGTTGCTTTGCGCTATCTCTTTGCGCAACGTTTTGAGAACTTTCTGAATTATCAAATAGCTTGTGGGTGGTCTTATTCAGCTGCTGTGATTATGGTAGCTGCAAAGAGAATTTAGTGGAACTTGTTGCACACCGGTGAAAAGTAAACCAAATATTAGTGACATCCTCTTAAGAGACAATGCATTTAATTTGTGAAATATTTTCACCATTACAACTAAACAATAATAATAATAATAAACTTCAGAAATCTTAGATTCTTAAGTAACCTAATCCCACTGCATTGGGCAGTGTGAGAGTTACCGATTATGTGGTTTGACCCTCATATGGTACATCAATCATGGCAATGTTCTTTCCCTTTGCGTCCAAGTAAAACCACTACTTCCCACGCAACATGTCATTACCATCACAATAGGATCTGCTTGGTAACAGCATTTGGAAGGGATCCTTCACTTTAAAGCACTGTTTGAAATCAAAGCTCCCTTCCTGTCGCAACTTAGCTTTAAAACAGACTTCTAGAGATCCTGGCAAATACAATGCTCTTTTTCTTTACTCTCCTCAGTTCTGATTCCATTCACTGCCTTTTGGCTACTCTTTTTTTTTTTTTAATCGAAAACCAGAAAAAAGGTTTTCCAGATCTTGAAATAATATTAAATTCTAAATTTCAGAGGGGAAAAAAGAAGAATTTTCCTATTGCCGTTTGCCTCTGATTTTGAAACCTCCATAGTATGTCCGTTAATTGGAACCACTCAACAAACTTTGTTCAAATGATTAACTAGAAAAAGAATTAAACCATAAAATGCTACTTTCTAAAAGTAGCATTAAAAAGATTTGACAGAAGTAAGCTGAAAAAAGGAAAAAGTCAGACAACACACTAACTCACCTATTGCGGCAAACAGTAGCAAACGGTATTCACCTACAGTCTTCACTGTCTGCCAACAAATTGAGCAAGGATTCCATTTCTTTCCCTTAAATACTGAGTCATTAATTGCTAAGATTTCTTCCCTCTCACATATTCGAAGGCTAACTTCGCGAAGGAAGATAGTTTACTCTTATGTTTTGATCTTTTAGTATACATTGCTGCTGTTTTTTGGCTATTATCTAACCAAGACCATTAGAAGTGCACCCAGCACTATGTTATGTGGGAGGTCCACATAACATAATGGAAATAGTTATCTTTCTTAATTAAAAAGTATAAATATTTCCTTCCTTTCCCATGTGACAGCTGTTCTCCTAAGAAGGACAAAATCCCCATTGGGCTTTTGGGACAACCTAGCTTGAGGGAACCATTTGTCTATTAGGAGAGAGAGGGCCTGCCTGAGGACACACAAGCTGTGTCGTGATTTAAAGCTGTGTCGTGATTTAAAGCTGTGTCAGCCTGATTCCCAGCTGGGGTGGATGCTGCAGGTCAGGGCCCTCTTCTAAGAATATCCAACTGCTGTGCATTCACATAAAGCTTCCCCACCAAATTATCTGCTGGAGCAGAGGAGAGAGACATGGCTTAAGATAGTAGAAGCTGCTGTTACTTTTCACAGCTATGCATCAGAACTGCAAAATCAGCTTATAAATGGAATGTGAATTGGTCTGGTCACCTGTCACTGGCCTGTCTTCTCCACTTAACGGTTACTGAATTTTAATGCTGATTTTATTTTTTTTTTCCTTGGAGTCTTTCATGGTGATACCCAGGTTACTGGTGCTACAGTAGACTAATTAGGGTTGGTGAAAGCACAGACTTCTATACCCAGGCTCATAACTGAGAAG
Source organism: Phaethon lepturus (assembly GCF_000687285.1). Classification (NCBI taxonomy): domain Eukaryota; kingdom Metazoa; phylum Chordata; class Aves; order Phaethontiformes; family Phaethontidae; genus Phaethon; species Phaethon lepturus. Next base: position 22,981 of record NW_010532787.1, read on the forward strand.
ATGTGTGCCATGACAATATGTACCTGTAGATGAAAAAAGGTTGGAGCACAAAAGCTATATCAGGTTGTGTTTATAGCTGTAGTCAGTGCTTTTTGCTACTTCTCTCCTTCCCTAAATATGTACTCATAGGCCTGTCTCCATGATGGGGTTCTTTTTCTTTTCAATTTCTTTTTGTCAGGCCTTGCCGGACAGCAGAACATGTGTCTGCATGTGACAGAAGTAAGGACTGGAGAGAAGGCAACAGCACAGTTTTTAGAACTGTTTTTTTGTTATTCCTGCCAGCTATGCCAATTTCTTTCTTTAGTCCTAGCCTGGTGCTTTCTATAACCAAACAATCCTGAACTGAACTACTGCATTACTGCATCTTCATATTTGTTAAATGATGACTTTCTATAGCTTCTAATAAAGAGGAATGATATACATTTCATGATTATTATCCAAAATTACTTGGACCCTTTGAGATAATAATTTCCTCTAACAAAGAAATGAAGAAACAGCTTACTTGGGAATTTGTTGTTAGATATGAATGTCTTTTCTATGCCAGAAAAACCTTTCTGTGTCTACAAGCATGAAGCTAAGAACAGAAGAGCGCTTCCTGAGGTCTCCCTAAGAGCATCATATGCTATGGGCTGGTGGGCTTCTCTGTTCCTGCATGACCTTGTGGGTCTACTAGCAGGAGTCCTCTGTCAACCTCTGCTGGAGAGGCGAGGAAAGCTGACCAGGTCTAAACAAACTTATTCATACGCATGCTCTTTTTTGGGGTGTTTCTATTAAGTCTGTTAAGTTTTAATTGTCATAAATATAGTTACGCTCTTCTGGCAAAACATGTGGGCAGCCCACCTGTCCCTAATAGACTGGGGTCAGTAAAGCTATTTGTTATGGCCTGCAGCCTGCAGCGAATGATCCTTTGGCAAAGCAAGGTAGTTGAGAGAGATCTCTGGGAGAAAGGCTGTGCTTAGGAAACCTCTGTTGTACACCGACGTGGCAACAGAAGCTGTGTGCCGTATCCTCTCAGAAAGGGCTGACAGCGCTGTGGATGGGGAAGCAAACTTGCAGTTCTGCGGACTGAGAAAGCCAAGAAGCACAGTGAGTGGGGGAAGCAGGCAGCAATGAGGTGGAGCAATTAATGAATCCAACTAGTAGGAATGGCCAGGGGCCAGCGCTGTTACTGGCAGCAGGTTAATGGGCAGCCTGGCGAGTGGGTGCTGGTGGAGGGTGCACTTAGAGCGACTCTTGGGACTGTCTGACAGAAAACACGGTCTAAACCCACAGCGGTGGAGTGCTTGGTCCTCAGAGGAGCTGGTCTAAGGGATTACCCCGAAAGGGCTTCATGAGCAAAGCACTCTCTGTAGAGCTGTGAGAGGATGTAGCAGCCGGGAAGAGAGGATGTGCTGTTAGGGGCATCAGATGAATCTGCCCATTCATTGCAGTCTTGGATATGAAATGGTGAGTGCTGCAGCTGGACAAGAAGCTATTTCAGCAGTTTTAGTACAGGGGCTATTGCTGGCATGTCCTGGGGAAAAGGTAGTATTGCCTATGGGATTGTTTAGGTTTTCCTAATCCATTTCCAAAATGTTTTTCTCCTCTTCCGGTACGCTTCTCTTTATTTAAACTCATTTGCTTGACTTACTGCTTGTAAGTGGGGAAGTATGGCTCATTGAGTACCTTAGCAATGTAAGTTGGTTGCCAGACTGCTGGGTAACAGCTTGAGCGTTTTATTTTGAACCTCTCAAAACTCTGTTGCTATTGCCACAGACGTGCTGCTTGCTAACTAATAGGTGTGTGGCAGAAAGGTTAGGTTTGTGAAAAAAGAGGTCAACAGTGGAGAGTCAGTTGGGTGGTTTGCACCTCTTGATGTTTTTCATGAAAGTTGCCTTGCATGGACAGATTGGCAGAGAAAAATTAACTGACCCGAAAAGTGGGTGAGCAGGGAGGTGATAGTCTGCTGATAGTGCTAAGTTAATTGGAGTATTCAGGGCAAAGCTGACTGAAGAATTGCAGAAGGATCCAACAGGACTGAATGACTGGTCAATAAAATGGGAGATTAAATTCAATGTGGATAGAAATTAAGTGATACAGCAGAGAAAAAATGATCTTATCTTTACCTCAACTTAAGGACACTGGACTAGTCAGAACTTTGGTCTCACCTGATAAATCTTCTCATGGACATCTTTTTTTCCTTTTCCTGGCAATAGTAGTTCTACAAAGGTTGTCCCTGTATACTCTATAAACCATGGGAATTCACAGCAATTTTAAAAAAGTAAAAAAAAAAAAAAAAAAAAGAGTAAAAAAAAAAGTGTCTCCTCCTGGGTCCATGAAGAGTCTTGCAGGCTTCAGTACATCTTCACACAAAAACTCATCCAAATCAATCTCTCTCTGCAGAACCAATTCTTGGTTTCTGCCGTGTGACCATCTTTGTGGGAGAGGGAAAGTGAGGCCAGGGATGGCTTTTCCATGTTATGTGTCTCAGCATCTGTCTCAAGGAATTTATACAATTCTTCTTTCTCCTCCGTTCAGAGGAGGGGGATCAGTGTTTAAACCATGGTGAAACCCTGTGGGATACAGGCTGCCTTGTTGTGTTCAGGTCTTTCTTTGAAAGCAAGAGTACTTGTGTACAGCTGAGGTAGGGACAGAGTCATGTCTATATGAACAGGCAGAGCAAAAGCCAAAAGTCAGGACAAAAGCCATGTAGTCCTCTTGGTTTAGGAGGTTTATAAGCTGAGCGCCACAGTACAATAGCTAACCCAGAGAGTACCATGTACAACACAGTCTGTGCTTCTCTGTGCTTATATTTTAGGACACCCAGTTTAGTCTGGGTTGGAAAATTTGGGCTAGACTCTGCACTCTTAATAAGAGCACTCCAAACATTTCAGAAGTCCAATCTTGAGTGCCATTTCCTTTCTCTAGGGAATGTTTTCCTAGATACAAAGCTTAGCACGAGCATCAATGTGGCAGACCACTAAAGTTAAGATCATATCTTTTATCTTTAAAAGATAATTTATAGCATTCTTAGCAGCACTTAATTCTACAGGATAGAATGCTTTATGATTTATCACAGCCAGGAAGTGTTACACAACTTAATATATGACAGAATTTTCCAGCCACTTTGGTGTAGTTGGCTCCAATGTCTTAGAAACATTAGTGGGATATGGTAATTTGCTTCACAGTTCTCTTAAATGGTTATGGGTTTTTTTATTTTTAAGTTCACCTGCTGTTTCTTTTTTGAGGGGAGTGATGGGAATTTCAGGATGTGGTGAACCAAAATTAATTTAGCATTTAATCTAAAGTAGTAACTGTTTCTTTGTAATGTAAGCTTTCATTGATGCCTTCATAACAGATATAATAGATAACCAATTTGTATCTGATGTAGACAAACAGAAAAAATTGATGACAAGTGGAAATGTGTTTCTAATTGTAGTGTGAGTTTGAATTGGCTTCAAGTTCTAATGTTTATGCAATATAAATTATTAGAGAGGCTAAGGCATTGCCAATAGCTGAACTTTCTATTACTGGATGAAAACTTAGCTATAGCACACAGTGAGCTGAATTCTGTTCTATGTGTACATGCTCACATACACACAGAACTACTGGGATAAAGTAGACTTTGGACCTAGAAAGTTAGTCTAGTTACCGTTGAAGAGATGTTGAAGTGGTGCTTGAAGAAGTTCACCCTTCTCACGGCTCATTTCTATTTCTTCCAGGAAGTGCTCTGCCTCCTCAGGCTGCACCAATACACGTGTTTGTGGGACAAGCTTGCTCATGGATCACTGAAAGTTTCCAGGTTAAAAGCCATTCTACCCCATTTCAGCGAGCTTTGATGTAGGACAGGGTAAGGCACAAACAGAGCAAATGACTTGTGCAGTACTTCACGGAGAATAAAACTCTGCACCTGTTTCTCCTGAACGGAGTACTATGATAACAAGAAAATCCTGGTACTAAGTCACATGTGAATGTTAAACTAAATTCTGAGAAATTTGGTACACTACAGAAATGTTTCAGGCAGTGAAAGGACAGTTTTGTAGATACAGTATATGAGGTCTATGTTCTGACCGTCAGTGGGCATTTGGTGCTACCCTAAAGAGTCTGTCTGATTTCTCTCTGAAAATCAGAGCTGGGAATGTTCACCTCAGAGAGAGAGATGTTGTGAAGTCTAATTATTATTTTCTGCAGAATCCTTTCCTGTTTGTGGCAGAGGACATGCTGGGTAGGAAGCTAACTGTTTTTGAACTGCATAACTGAATGCCTGAAGTCATGTATCTAGCTCCTACAGATAGTGACTTCTCACAGACTTCAGTCTGATCAAAGAGACAGTAAGATTTGATCAAAGGGTTTTCACTGATGGATTTGAAGAATAATTAGGTTTTTAAAGTTATAATTAACTAACTATTAAATCCATTTACTTTGTATTTCTTTGTACATGTATCTGAACAATTTCTAGTTTGTACTTACTTGTACTTATTTCCTATGGTTGTCTTTTTAAGACTGCAACTTTTTGTTACTGCTTCTGAGCAGATGCTTCATTTTGGAAGGGCTTCTCTAGCAAAATGGAGAAATACAGGTTGAATTTAAGCAACATTTGTTGTTGTAAATGTCTTACAGTGCATAAGCAATGCTGTTGCTGAAAAATAATTCCATATAACAAACAACTGACCTTCCTATGTTGGGAGATTCTTGCAAGTTGCTAACCTGTTGCTGTTCTATGATAAATTAGCAGAAAAATTTTAAAAATTAGTGTAAGATATTGAAATTGAAATTGAAGTTTGACTGTGAAGAAGAAATAGGTGGTTGAATTCTGCTGTTAGTGGCAGAAAATCATGTTGAAAAGGAAAAACAGAATTCTCAAAAAGAAATATATCCAGTAAGCTAAAAAAGCTTTGGTGTACTCAAATGAATATTGGTATGTATGCCACCATACATAGACCCATTCTGAATACCTGCTTTGAGGGTATCGATGTTTGCTGACTGCCAGCCCAGCACAGCAGACAAGCTCACTGGGAGAGATCTAGTTTTCTGTAACATATCTCCTGGATACGTTACCGTGTATATAGGTAACTGCCCAGCTGTGCAGAGCTCACCGTGCACCACTCGGTTCAACCTGGCTAACTCCTGGTACGGGTGGTGGCAATACGCTCCTCTTTCGGCCAAGTCCGGCTAAACCCTTTGCGTTTGAGGGGAACAGACTTAGTTCATTGCTATGCTGAACGTTTATTAGGAATTCTTCTCCGTTAAGCACAGATAATACCTAAACTCCCAGTTTCTCATTCTTGCACATAATCATAAACAAGAAGAATTTTTAACCCTTAATGGTAATTTACCAGCTATAGGAATGATAGAAGCAAAACAAACTTTTTGTTGTTGTGTCAAACTAAGGAGTGCGGGTAATACTGAATGCAAAAAAAACCAAACAAGCCCCTGAAATTAATGTAATGAATGTAGTTTACTCTCATGTGTGTATTTGGTGATATCAACATCATTTAAAATATACATTTATTGGTGTGAGCTGTTTTAAAAAGGGAAACATTGAGAAAATACTTCTAGGCTTGATTATTTTGGATCTGAATGCCTTGCCCGTTAAAATTTTGTCGTCTTTTTACTTCTGCCACTCTGAAAGTGGGTAACTTCGTGCAAGTCAGTGCATCACTTGGAGACAGAAATCTCCATGTTGACAATGGAGATAACATTGTCTTATTCCCAGCCTTCTGCTTTTTTCTTTTGGTTCTTTTTTTAATGTTTTGTTTTTACTAGCCTCTTATGGGACATAATCTTTTCTTGCAGTGTGAATATGCAGAACTTGCACAGAGATCCTAACGAAGAGTGACAGCTGTAGGTGTTAATGCAATATGAAAAATAAACACTAATTATTTGAATCTTTCTCATCCCCTTTCTACTTCAGTGGATCTTTTCTCTGCACTTTAAAGATCTGCTTGTTTGCAATCTAAAGGGCTAAATAATGTAACAGAGTTTTGCCTTCTGGAATTTAGTTTTCTCTGCTATGTTTCTTGCTGTGGTGTTAAGGGAGCTTGTCAAGAGAAGGTACAACAAAGCAATAGTTATTTGTACTTAGATATAAGACATTTAGGATGCTATTCAGGCCCCTTTGAAATCAGTGAGAATTCAATGGCAATGCTCTCTCTGTTTTAATGGAGTAAGGATTTCATTCTTCTTTCTGGTCTTACAGAGAAGTTATGGGATTCCAGAAAAGAGCTTTACTTTTTTTTAAATGTTTCAGCAGTGTTTCTCGCAATCCAGCAGCACTCAAAGCCATAATTTTTCAGTTTGATATGAGGCTGAGTAACTGCTCAGAAAAGAATAAAAATTTGACCTTCCAGTTTAGCTGTGACAAGGAAAGCCATTTAAAAAATCATTCAGGAAGGAGGGAAGGAGGGCGAATTCTCATATGTATCATAGATGTATCTTTTTCTTAATATATAACAGGCCACAATAATTTTACATTTTAAATATTTTTTCTTGTTCAAGAACATTTAGTGAGAACATGTGCAGTTTTGGCTGCATGTTGAGAGATAGTTCACTGAGATGAATTATTGTTGCGTTTTGTAGTGAGATCACTGCTCATAAGCCAGGGGATTAATACGTATTATCTAGCCAAAATAAAGCTTTTATGTATGCTATTTCCTTGTTTGAAAGGGGTGGGGGGGAAACCCTGCCTCTGTAGCATTTCCAGAGTAGTTTGCTTTTCATGTTACAGCAGGCAGCAGGAAGACCTACAACAACTATCAACCACATTTAGCCAAAAGCCATCAAGTTCCTTCTGTGTTTTCACAACTGTGGTAAAATCAGTCATTAACTAGAGCTCCAGAGAGTATGAGGATCATCTGAACAGATCTTGTATTCTCTTTTCAACTCTGTGAGCAACCTAAGGGTTCTCCATACTTGAGTTGCCACAGCGTGAACCTTTGTAGGATGTAGAAAGAGGTCAGTATGTCCTTTGGGCTAAGACAAGGTGCATCATTATCAGAGTAGCTAATATAGCCTTGTTCTACAGTTATATCCTATATATACACGTATGTATATTTATATGTACACATAAATGAAAGGTAAATCCCCGAAGTTTACACAGTCATGGATACCTTTGCTATCGCTTTATTGTTTTAATAAGGCAAACAGTTGATATGAAGTATTCAAAAGGATAATTTTCTATCACAACGTGGCGAGGCGGGTGTGGAACTTTGTTCCTAACAGCAAGTAGTAGCTAAATTCAGATTTGAATTCAGCTTCAAGTTTAGAAAAAGAGGAGAGAGAGAGAAGAAAGGATGTTTTCACGTGTGTCAGACTTTTAAGCTAAGGTCTCCTACACTTGCTTTATGCAAGTACTAAATAACTCTGTATTTTATAAATTAAGTAGGTGGACATGATTATAAGAAATTATTAAGTGGCAGTTGGCAGGTGTACCTTATAAAAATGATGGAGAAGTACAGTCAATATGTCTTCTGCTGAATTTCACAACTCAAGCACGTGGGTGTGCACATGGACAAAATTAGTCGTTAAGTAGAAAAGTGTAAGAGAATATAATAATATAAAATGTGTTGACTGTTCAACTTGCTTCCCATTCCTTTTTATTCTCTGGGTTGCAAAGCAAAATTGTGCCCACCCTTTAACAAGTTCATGATCAGTGAATGACACAAACAAAACAAGTGGGACAAGGGCAAAGGTACAGTTATGATTTTTCAGTACTTGATCAATTGGTGACAAAAATACAAGTAACACTTCAGCTTTTAGGCAGGTGGAAGGGAGCGTGAGGTGGGTGCCCTTCTTGTAGAGCAAGGGAGAAAAAGTTAGAGATGCAAGAGAAATATAAATATGTATGCAGACAGTTTTGCCTGCTCCCTTGCTTTTCTTGTCCTAGAGAAAGAAAAGAAAAAGGAGTGTGTGCGGGGGGCTGTATTACAGGGGAATATTCAGCCATGAAAGTGGTTGCTTCTAGAGAATTCTAGACTGAAAAAAAGTTTTGATATCTTTGAATATAAGCTGTAGTGAAAGTGTAGCATTTCAGTTGTTTTTTCGCCTGAACACTTTACAGAGCACAGTAAGAAGAAAGTAAGCCTTCTCATTACTAGTAGGACCTTTTTTTAACTTTTTACCTTGTATTTGATGGAGTACTGATTTGTTTTCAGTTTTTTATCCAAGCTAGAGAAGTGTTTTGAGTCAAATCAACTTGGGTGGAATTTTTTTTTTTTTTTTTTTTTTTTTTTTTCTGAACTTGGGGAGAGAGGGTGGGGAAAGAAGCAAAATATTTTGTTTTCTCAAGCCTTTAAAATTTTTTTAATTGAACACTGGCAATTTTCTAAACAAAGATGTCACTTCAAAATGAAAACACATGAGTTCACTTAAAAAAAGTTTAAGCTTTTCTGAAATTAAAAAATCCACAATAATAAATTTACTACAATCACAATAAAACTTGTCTAATAATAAAGCTTTTTTTTTTTTTTTTTTTTTTTTTTTTTTTTTTTTTTTTTTCAGCAAAGCATATAATAAAGCCCTCAAAAACTGCTCTACTTCTGTTTGGTTTTAATTTCAACTCCTGGCTGACACCACCTTTCTTTTCCTAATCTCACAGTTTTTCCTCCTTTCATTTTCCCCCTTTCACCTTTCTTTCCTCTTTGAGCTCTTTTTTCCATGCTGCTTCTTGTAAATGCAAGTTCTCAAAGAATAATCAATGAAGGTATTAAAGCAACCACAGAAAGTCTGTTGTTGTGTTTTAACCCAGCAGGCAGCTAAATACCACACAGCCGTTTGCTCACTCCCCCTCCAGTGCTGATGCAGGACAGAATCAGAACGAAGGTAAAACTCATGACTTGACATAAAGACAGCTTAATAGGACAGAAAACGAAGGGAAAATAATAATAATAATGAATATGCAAAACAAGTGATGCGCAATGCACTCGCTCACCACTCACTGACCAATGTGCAGCCAGTCCCCAAGCAGCAACTGCCACCCCTGGCCAATTCCCCCCAGTTTACATGTTCAGTATGATGTCATATGGTATGGAATAAACCTTTGACCAGTTTGGGTCAGCTGTCCTGGCTGTGTCTCCTCCCAGCTTCTTGTGCACCCCCAGCCTCCTCGCTGGCACGCCAACATGAGAAGCTGAGAAGTCCGTGACTTAGTGTAAGCACTGCTTAGCAACATCTAAAACATCAGTGTGTTATCAACATTATTCTCATCCCAAATCCAAAACAAAGCACTATGCCAGCTACTAGGAAGAAAATTAACTCTATCCCAGCTGAAACCAGGACATTGTCAACACTCAAGTGGAGCACAACAGAAATGGCTCTGCGTTAGGTTCCTTCTTCAGCGTGACCCATCCGTAAGCTGCAGTGAGAACAATCTGGTGACTCAGAAAGAACTCCTGGAAGGTCACTTACAGGGTAAATCAAAGGAGCAAGTAACATCTTCCTTGAAATGGTCTCAATCGCATTGTTTCCATTGTATTCAGCTGAGTACTGGCATCTTTGTCTTCTGTACAATGTTACGTTGTCCTTTGCCACCATATCAAGTTTACACCCTGCCAGGCAGCACAGAGCTGTCTGTCATGCATCTTCCTCCTTCACAAGCAGAAGAGGGTGGAGGTACGTATTTCTGGTTTCTGTTTGGAAAGATTTCCATGCTACAGTACATATCTGTTATTTTGAGAAAAAACAAATCTAATTGGTCCTAAGAGGTGACCACTCATAACACCCTGTTTTCCCCATGTTTTCTCTTGAGCTGTACTACTCCATACCTCAGGACTTTGCTGGGCTGCATTCTTCATGTTGGTTAGGCCTGAGTCTGGCAAAGGATTCCCATGATATTCTTCCCTGCGTGAGCCTTGATGTGTGCAAGAAGGTCACATTAAAATAGCTGCAGTCAGGTACGGTGTCAAGAAGAGCTTCAGTGCAGAGTTAAAGTAACAGGCTTCAGTGGAAGATTACCCTGCATTGCTGCCTTTTTTCCCCCTGCCCCCCTCTTTCTTTTATTTATTTTTTCTTCTCCTCACCTCTCATTGGTACATTGGCCTAACTCAGACACTGGAACCATAGCAGTAGAGAGTTGATAAACTATAGGAATTACGCCCTTCATTTCCTGTCTCTTTTCTAGTTTGTAGAAATTACGGTAACAGCACATATATGAAAAATAAAGATGTTTTCAATATTAAAAGAAATATAATAAGAGATCAAGATAGAATTATGGATTTTATTTTTGTTGATAAAGATGGGGTAAAATGGGGATGCAACATTATGCCTGTTTCCTTTTAAAATTCAGCATAACCCACCCAGCAAGTTCTATTGAATTTGGGATCTATTTATGTATTTTTCAGTTTTGGACCTCCTGGCTGTCCAAATGGAATTTCAGGAGCCTACAATTAAGCTTCTGTTTATTAATAGCTTGGTCTTAATTTACAGTATTATTGGATTGTTGTAGTCAAAAACTCCATTGTTTTGATTAGGATGGGTGTGGGGATCAAAAAGCAGCCTTAGGAAAGAAACTAAAGAGCTTGTTGTTTAGCCTTATAAACCGAAGGCTGGAGGGGAATATGTAATAGATTTGTATAAATGCATAGCAGAGATGAATGCTAGGGTCAGAGAATGGGTGCTCAAGCTAAAGGACACTGCTGACCAAGAAAAAAGATATTAATTGAGTAAATTTAGGCTGAAAAATACTTCTCTGATGGTAAGAATATTCTTCTAATAACATTCTAGAATTGCCTTTTAATGTCACTAGCAAGACTCAGGCTAAATTCAATTCAGAGGTAAAGTCTGATGACTCTCTGAATCAACTTGCATTAGCAGAGGTCTGCTTTGGAAGCACTTTCTTTTCCTGTGTTTAATTTTTAATTTTTTTTAAATTAAAAAAAGTAGAAGTTTGAAAATGAGAAACTTAAAACACTTTTCTTTAGGACATAACATTTGGAAATTTATGCAAGAATTACAGGAATGAATTTTTTTTTCTGAAACAATGCAGTATTGTTTGGAGTTTCTTTCTGGCATTAGGTAAAATGAATCTTGACTGTACGATGTGCTCTGTATTGCTACATTCTTGTGTGATACCTCTAGATATAACTGGTAAGCTATTGAAGGATACATACTTACAAAATACAAAGGACACACATGTCCCTTTCAATACCCCACATACTTTATTCAAAAATAGACTCCTGTTATGACACAATCTCCTAGATGTGTTGTAATCATATGTGGTTTGTGGTCATAGTTTAGTAGCTTTGGATTGCTGCCTGAGGTGCAATGAAATGGTTTAGGTGTCACAAACGCTACCCTGTTCCCAAACAAAGACTTGGCTTCCTGTGCTTCTCACCTTAAAACATTTGGAGATGTAACCTTTTTTGTACCTGTTTGCTTCAGATGATAATTTTTCTGGTACACCACCTAATTTAGCATAGGACTTGCTTTTTGCTTTTAAATAGTAAAGTGTATACTACTTTATGCATTGTCTGACAATCCATTATTCCCAAGTCAGACATTTGGGTTTCTCTGGACTCAGTTGCACTGTCTTTTTTCCAGCTTCTGATATGTAATAGTTCACATTCAAAGATCCTTATTGTATGCAAAGCTTGATTACCCTGCACAAGATTGTATTTCTCAAGTTTTTTGCTGCTCCATTAGCTCCAATGAAGTTGCATCATTTTATGTTAAGCTGTAAGATCTGGCCTGTAAAATTCCATTAATGTATGTTGTAGGTTTTGTTTTCTGGATTTGGAAGAACTAATGAAAATTTGCCACTCTTGACAGTGCAAAGCTGTTGAAAAGAAGCCCCTGTAGGAATTTATTCCTGGGTCAGGGGAGAGTTTAAGTAATGTACAGGTGGTAGCTATGGAAACTATATCTGAGTTTGTCTAGATGATCACGAGGAAGGTAAATAATGAACAAACCATACCAAATAAATGTACAAGATGTGCTGAACTGAAGTAAAACAAATTCAGTAAGAAAGACACAGAACTAGAGGTCTACCAGCAGCTGCACGCTTGTTTCTACTCAGTGTGTGTGCAGTGAATATCTTAGCCAAGGGTTGGGTTGCACATCTGCCTTGACCTTAATGACCAAAAAAAAAAAACCCCCAAAAAACCCCACCCCCAAAAAACCTATTTCATGCCTTCTAGCATAGCACACACAGTCCATTGCTCTCTGGAGTGGTTTTATTAAGTACAACTGCCCTTGCTTATGATGTTTTCAGCTTTCAGTTTTCCCTGGCTCAGCTCTGACATAGCAGTTACTAGCAATTTTATATGTGTGAGTTTCAGTAAATGGAGCTGGATTAAAAGATTTCGGGCTGGCCCTTCTTCCTCTATTTATCTGCTTCACGCTACTTTCACAAAAAGATGTCAGACGAGAAATCCATTGCAGACCTTGCCTCATACTACCAGCAGAGCTTTATGTGAGGTGTCCAGATGGGATGACTTTCAAGGGCTAAGGCAGTACAAAGCATAAAGTAAGAGGTGAGATTATTAACACAATCTTTAAACTTCTCAGCTTAGCTTTGATTGGAGAAATGAACTAGGTTTCAATATTAAGCTTTTTATTTCTGAACTGCATTTTCCATATTGCATACTGAGACGTAGCGGGATTGATCAACAGGATTCTGTAAATCCTACCTTACTTGATCAACTGTTTCATCAAAATAGTTTATAAACTGTTTCAAAGGCTTTAGTTTGGCTGTGTGGGGGTTATTTGTCTCACTGAACTGGAAAACAGATGATGTTCAGCTAGCGTTAACAAAAATGTGCTGTTGTAGAATGAAGCCTTTTCCTTCCACATCTGTAAATTGTTCAAATAATTTGAGATACAAACAACAAAAATAGTCACTTTATGTTGGTGGTTGGGACACTTTACCCAGGAAGTGGCATCACATGAGTTTTGTGTCTGGTTCGGTACTTAGGCATACTTACATATTTCTACAACGTGCAGAAGAATGAATAAGTGAGATTGAAAGCCCCATGTAATCATTAGATTATCCAGCTATCTGTCCTGGAGATCGTGGGCTCATGTTTCCTTCAGCAAATAAAAACTGCCTGTGTTTCATTGTGACTGGCTAAAGCCACTTTCCTCCGCCTACAAACCATTGGGTTAAAAGAGATTATCATCCATCTTTGTGTGTGGTAGTGATGGATGAGCAGGGGTAATTGACCAGAAACACCCATACTAAAATCAAATTAAAGATATTTCTGAACAAATCATTTTTACTAGTTCGGGTTGAATGTGTGAAAGTTTCAAGCTGAAATTTCATGTAAATTTTGTGGTTTGTGAATAAGTTTTGCCCAGCTCTCATCTGTGTGCAGATTGAAGCACACCCTAATGGTGTTCACTCAGTCGTCATCCTGGACACATATAGAGAATTGCCTTTTTATATAGGTGGCCAAATACCCTACTAAAAAATGTTATTCTCTAATAGTAATACTTTCTGGATGACTTCTGACAAAGTATAAATTTGTGAAGATAAAATTTTATAGTTCACTGGTAAGTTTGCTCATTAAGAGCAGACCTCTGGTTCCAAGAATGGGGGCCTAATTACCTTCTCAAATTCTTAAAAATCAGACTGACTATGGTATATTTTACATCATGTGCTAAAGTTATTTTAAGATATAAGCAATTTCAATCTTCTTTAATAAAAGCTTTTTGCATGGCACTTTAGGAAATCTGTATATAAGTGGGTTTACTGAATCACTGTCTTGGCATTTATTCAGGGAGATGCAAATCTTGTTAACTGGCAGCTATATATAGATGTCATAAGTGCACAGCCATAACTTAATTAACTGTTATTTCTTTCTTTTTAGAAACACCTTTAAAATAAAATAAAATTCTGTTCATCATCGTTGCAGTGATTTTAAATAAGGTTAACTTACAGTCCTGGGACAAAGGCTTACTTATATCCGTCTTCAAGAGTTTGATCCATTTGAATTATTGTTCCCCATTTAAAAACAAAAATCATTTTTTAAAAAAATGCATCCTTAATTTTTGTTGTTTTCACTCATGAAAGGCTTGAGAAATGATTAACAGAGTCCAATGGTAGTGGTGGAGACAGTAACAAAGAAAGTCATGATAAATTATTGAATATTGTGGCAAGTTTCATTGCTTGCAGTGCTTCAAAAAGAATCACTCTCTCAAGGGTCTGATCCTGGTCCCATTCAAGCTGATGGAAGTTCTTCAATTAATTAAATGAAAAACAGCACAGACAGAAGTTGAAATGAACTTGGTAGCTGGAGTGCTGCTTTATATTCTGCCTCAGCAGAGATTAAACCTCTTGCTTACTGAAGGAAATTCTCTTCATTTACTTACTAAATTTTAATTGCAAAGCATGTGAAAAGTAATATTTTAAGTTCTGGTGAGAAGTGTTGCATTTACTTGTGTTTAACCTTCATACCGTGCTGTGTCACCGTGGGAGGTATACCCACAGGTTTCCATTATGGAAGTCAATCTCTTACCTGGTTATCTATGAGTTGTTGGTGACTGTTAAGCCTCTGGATAACCAGACTGTGCTCGCTTGCCTAAATTCACTGTTTCAGTCATACTACCTCAGCTTTCAGTTGTCCGAATACTTTGGCTTTAATTCTTTAGCGTTCAGAGCACCTTTAAAAATAGAGCTACCAAGTATTTTGGTTTTAAAATGGTTTTTAAATTTTAAAAATTCAAAAATTGTTTTAAGATGGTATTTGGCAATGCCAGTACGCGGTGCTTTCTCGCTGCAGTGGCTTGACCCTGGCTGGCTGTGAGATGCCTGCCCAGCCGAGGATCCCCCCCCAGCCACACTCTCACTCCTCCTCCACAGGATGGGAGGAAAAGTAAAATAGATTTAAAAAAAAAACCCAACAAACAGCTCAAGGGTCAAGATGAAGACAGGGAGATCACGTACCAACGGGCGCAGGGGGACGGGGAAGGGG